>NW_005871092.1:3731157-3771574 GCF_000147115.1 Myotis lucifugus
TTCCATGTGCATGTTTTCAGTATCCATTTGCTATGGTCTAAATGTTTTCATCCTCCCAAAATTTCATATGTTGAAATCCTAACCCCCCAAGTATATTAGGAGATAAAACCTTTGGGAGGTGATTTGGTCATGAAGGCACAGCATACCTATAAAAGAGACCTTTGAGAAAAAGTCCCTCCCTTCTTCATGCCATGTGAGGTTATAGTGTAGAGACAACTGTCTATGAAGCAGTCCTTCATTAGGCATCAAGTCTGCCAGCACCTTGATCTTGGACTTCCCAACCTCCAGAACTGTGGGAAATAAATGTATGTTGTTTATAAGCTACCCAGTTCAAGATATCTTGTTATGGAAGCCCCAAAGGACCAAAACACCATTTTACCTGACCACTCAACAGTATTCTTCACAGTATTTCATTCCTCCCTCTTCCTAAAGGACTTTCTTCTGTTTCCATGACATCCAGTTGTCTTCAGTTTTCTCTAACTTCCTGTCCATTTATTTGTAGTCTCCTTCTCAAATCTTCCCATCTTTATTGATATTTGAAATTTGAGTTCCTTGAAACTTAGTTCTAGACATTCTTTTCTTACTTTACATTCTCTCCCTAGGCAATCTCCTTGTTTATGATCTTGATTATCTTCTCTATGCCACAGACTCTCAAATTTATATTTCTGATTCAGTGTTCTCTCCTAAACTGAATACTCATATATCTGACTGCCTACCTAACACCTTTATTTTAAACTCAAACATGCTCCAAATTAGAAAAATGGTCCAAAACTGAACATAATTTTCACTCCCAAACCTCTTTTGGGACTCCCTGTTATTGTCAAAATGAGACTGTGGCTTATCAATTATGCAAACCAGAAAGTAGAACTCATTCTTTACTGCTCTATGTAAATTTTGCACCAATTCCTATTACATTCATATTCTAATAGCTTTACTGATATAATCTATACATTTATCTCTGGTTCCAGTGTCAATATTCTAGTCCATGCCATTTTGCCTGAACATCTTTACTAGTCTCATAATTGATTTCCCTAATCCCCTTTGCCATCTTTTTAATTCATTCTCCACACTGAGGCCAGAGGAATCTTTTCAGAACATAACTCTGATTACAGGAGATATGTGGCCTTCCCCAAGTACTGCAACACACCAATGGCTTCCCATACTCTTAGGATAAAGCCATACATGTGACCTAGAAGACTGCATGAATTTGCGCAACTCTGCAGACTCACATTTTGTCATCTTTCCTTGTGGTTTCTGAATTCTGGCCTGAAAGGTATTCTGTGCTGTTCTCTTTGACTGGAATGATCCACCCTTCTACCTACACCCAGCTTACATCTGTTCATTTTTTAGTTTTTGCAGAACTCTTTTATTATTTTCTCAGGCAAGGTCAGGTACACCTGCTACATGGTCTCCTGGCATCGCCATACATATCCTCCTTAGTGCACTTATCCAATTTAAGTCTGTGTATAATTGTATTATTCATTAATTTTGTCTCCCTTTCTTCCAGATATTGGAAGCATGTTTGTTCTGCTTATTATTTAATCTCTAGTGTCTAGTCCAGAATGTGCACATAGTAGAAATTAAATAAATATTGTGAAATGAAGAGAAACAAGGTAGGATGAGGAGGAATTTCATGACTCTTAAGAGGACCAGAACTGAAAGAGCCATAGCTCCCTTTCTTGGGGTGCTGGTGGCACAATGCCAGACATCTCCATGTTCAAGGATATTGACTTGGAGAAAATTATAATTGTTTCTAGGGAAAAAAATAGATCAAAATGATAGCACTATCTTTCTTCCCGATGAACAGAATATCCTCAGATGAAACAATCAAGATAAATGACGGAGCATCTAAAGCGGTTAAAGGAAGACTAGTTAGAGGAGAATGAAGGCAGACAGAGGATGCACAGAGCAAAAGCAAGGAAACAGCAGAACATTTCCCATAGTGATTGAGTCCTCTCGCTGCAGGTGTTTAATGGGATGTTCCCTGAGCTTCTCTCTGACCTCATCTCTGCCAGTTTGAGTATCTCCAGGGTTAGCTCCCTGCATTATTGGAGTCACTGTGTTTTTGTTTTGGTTTGATTTGGTTTCATTTTGATAAAAATGCCTTCCTTTTTCTATTTTTTAAAAAGATGGTAGTTTTATTTTTTATTTTAAAAATATATTTGTATTGATTTCAGAGAGGAAGAGAGAGATAGAAACATCAATGATGAGAGAGAATTATTGATTGGCTGTCTCCTGCATGCCCCCTATGGGGGATCAAGCCCACAACCCAGGCACGTGCCCTTGACCTGAATTGAACCCGGGACCCTTCAGTCTGCAGGTGGACGCTCTATCCACTGAGCCAAACCATCCAGGGCTGCCCTCCTTTTTTTTAAAGACAGTAAAGATCTGAAAATGGCCAAGGAACTCTTTTGTTCTCTTCTTGGCTGGAAGGACAGATAAAAAAAACAATAAATTGTCTTGCTGTAAACAAGTCACAGAATTTGCTTCTAGTACAATGACTCTTGGGGAGGGAGGCATGTGAATCAGAGAAGCAAAAATTTTCTGAGAACTGAAAGAAACTCAGAGGGAGCAGCCAAACAGCATGTGGTTGTGAGTTACATACTAGTACAACCCCCCACCTCCACCACTTGACTTCCTTTGTGACCTGGAACAGGTGACTTAACTTCTATGTGGTTCTAATTCAGTATTTGAAAATTGAGCTTATGATACTATTCTAAAGGTTTGTGAGGCTAAAGTGAGATTATGCATAAAAAACTCAATAAGTGTTAGCTTTTAATAGTGAAAGACTTTATATATATGGCATAATATGCTAATTAGGCCAGACATCCTTCTGGACATCCTTCCAGATGAAGCTGGGGCTGTGAGGGAAGTCCCGGTCCCGGGTGCCTGTGGCAGCCAGAGGGAAGCCCGGGTCACGGGTGGCAGAGGGAAGTGGGTGCCGGCAGCCAGGGGAAGGAAGGCCTACTCTTGCATGAATTTCGTGCATCGAGCCTCTAATGGTGCAAGGTATTGTGGAAGGTATTATTCCTTAATGAGATAGAATGTAATTTTAATGTCCTTGGGGAGATTAAATATTGACAGTTATTGAATGTATCCTTTAATGATTTCATGGTTTTCAGGGACAAGGTGAAAAGATAAACACCTATCTCCATCTGTTATTTAAAGCTATAGCCTAAATTGCTTTCCTATGGACTGCCCTTGTCTTTCCTATGAACTCCCATAGCTGATTTCCACACCCTAACCAATAGATAATTTTTGTTTTAAGCCACTGAGTCCTGAAATGTTTTGTTCTATAGCACTATTGTAGCAATAGATCATCAATATAGGGATATTTAATTTATCTTATTTGATACGTGATAAATAAAATGGATTCTTTAATTAGGACAAGTCTAAAATAAGATGCTCTGGAAAATACCACTAGTATACATCATTCAAAGAGATACTTCCTGCTTCCTTCCCTCATGAATTTTGGAGTTAAACTCTCTGAATCCCTTCCTATACGCTGAATGTTCATATGTTGAAGCTTTATTTTCCAATGTGATGATATTTAGAGGTGGAGTCTGTGGGAAGTAATTTGATTTAGATGAGGTCATAAGAATGAATCCCTCATGATTGGATTCATGCCCTTATAAGAAGGAAATCAGATCTCTCTCTCTCTCTCCCCACTGCATGAGAGAACAGAAAGAAGGCAGCTATCTGCAAATCAGGAAGACAGCACTTACCAGACACTGACTGTCTGCACCTGGATGTTGGATTTCCTAGCCTCCAAGAAATAAATGTTTGTTGTTAAGCTACCCAGTCAATGGTATTTTCTTATAGCAAAATAGCAAGCTGACAAAGACACCCCTTTTGTACTTGTTCTGTCCTTCACACACACAAAAAGTGACATTGAAAGGTTAGTCACAGAGAAGTGACTGTACTCTTTGTTTGCTTGATGTCTTGTTTCAAGGTCCTCAGGTGACCACTTCTAAGTTCAGGTTGTCAACTGAATTATGCAAACCTTTGGAGCCTACCAAAGTGAGCCATTTAGCCTTCAGCATTAAAAAAATAATAATAATCTCCCCAAACAGATGGCCTTTCCTGTCAGCATGCAGCCTTCCAGCCTCAGCTAGATGCAAGGAGTGCCAGAAGAAACACATTTCTACAAAAAGGTTAAGCTACCATTGGGGGACACAAAAGTGATTTCAAATATTCCTTCGTGGATCTTCTTACTAGTAGTTACTCCTTTTGCATGGCAAGTCATTGGCATTTTATAAATGGCATTTATCACTAATCCAAGAAGTAGAAGGGATAGATCCATAGGCAACCTCTGGGTTCCTTGTCCTTCAGAGTAGACTTTGAAGATGTATTTTCCTTTGGTGGTTGCTCAGCATGCTCTGAGCATCCTGGCCTTGGACAGTCAAGGACATCTGGCATTAAAATCTGTCTTCTAACTCCCTGCATGGGACTTCCTGGCTGTTCAGCTACTTGCCTCCTTCAGCTCCATCTATCCTGGCCATCTGTTTTTCAACCTGTGGGTGGATGTGGCCAAGTAGACAGACTTGCCCAGTTCTCAAGCAACAGAATTCCCTATGTAGGGAAACCATGAGTAAGGCAGATCCCCAAGAGAGTAAAAAATGGTTGTTTGAAAAATTTTTAAATGTAGTTACAACGACCTCATTGGTTTACATCCAGCAGTCGGGGACTTGGTCACCATGAACATCATCAAAGTTGGGCACAAGGTCAGTATCGGTCAGACAGCTGGACTGAATAGGTATGGAGGTGCTTCGTTTCTCCCAAATGTCCCTTATAAAGTATAGAATTAAATCTGAGTTGGAAGGAAGACTTGACTTACAAATATGAGAAATCAGAAACAAACATCAGGAAGGCTAAGGGATTATAACACTGAAAAAAGTCCAAAAGGAGGGGACTGGTCAAAAGTACCAAGTGCTGTAGCAATGGAGGAATTTTCACAGACGAATAAAGGAAGGCATTCCAAAAGGGCATCACTCCTAGGATTTGGTTCATCCTCTTGGCATTACTCTCAGAAGTTTGGAATGTATCCAACTTCAACAGAAGTTAGGGAGGTTCCATGTTACCTTTTTGGCTGAGCTGTCATTGGTAATTTCCTAGATTATGCAACTCTTGTTAATTGCTTAAGTGGAAGGATAAAGCATTCAAGTTTGCTCTCTCCCAAGGAGCTTTTCTTTTTACCAGGTCCTTTTGGGAAATTGTCATCCTAAACCAAAAGGACTCATTTAAAGGGTAGCAGAGGGAATCACATCTCTTAGAAGGCTGGTGTGTGGACCTTTTGTTCTGCTCCAATTGAGATTAATTGTGTGACCCAAAGCAAGGCAGGTTCCCTTTCTTGGACCAAGTTTCTTCATTGTGCTTTCCTCCCCTGGTGTTTCCTATTCTTTTCTAATTCAAATCTAATTTTTGTGCAGAGAAGCACACATGATCAGCTGAATGTTGGTCTCTCTGTCAGGGCAGTTCTCTGCACTCAGGAAGTGCAGTCCTAGAAGGTCAATCCTACAAGGTTAGCTTACTCCTGAGTTGAAAAGGTTTTGACTTCCAAGTGACTCCATCACCAATAACCAGGAAAGAATACTAGGCCTGGAGAGTGCCTAAAAAATCTAGCTGCCTGCCAAGCAAATGTAGAGCTTTTATTTTAATTTATCTAACAAGCGTCAATAACACAACATGCTAAGTGGAGGCTCCAAATGACATTTATTTATGTGAACTTATAACTGTCTGAAAAAAGATTACTGAATAGAACCATTTATCTGCCAACTTGTTAATGACATGAGACTCATGGATCTTCAACCATCTATCCCAAAAGGCAAGCTTAGTCAGAAAGCAGCTATTTATCCAGGGGAAACATTGGCAACCATTCTTATTATGGTGATTTGGTGAGATAAAACTCTATTGTCTGGGGATAGCTAGCAGGCAAGCAGCCACTTAGCAGAGTTACAAAACTAATCTTTCCTGGATTGTTACAAACAAAGGATGAAACCTTTAGGTAAGGAGTCAAGATCCATCCTAGGCTATAAGCAAGCTACTCTTCCCCCTCCCAACCTGCTGGGGAAATTCAATACATTCATACTAGTCAGCAAACAGACCAGAACCTCTGAAATCGATTAAATCTAACATGTGTTTATTATGTTCCTTGCGACTTAGCTGGCAGGGCCTCCTAGGGGAAGGGAATAAAAAAAAAAGCTAAATGAAAGAAAACTACTTGGTATTCTAACTGTATATGTTGTTTTCTGCGTATTGGCCTCTGTGGATTTCAAGGAACATCATGGGCCAACTATTTCACACCTAGGGTCTGGGCTCCTTAGCAAAGGTAACTGTGGGCTCTCTTTGTACTCAAGAATAAACCCCAAATAGATATGCCTAAGCCTTGGCTGAGAGTGAAGGGTCTTTGAGTCCTACTCTCCAGAAGAAAGCTGACACACTGTGAACTCTTTTTATTTCTCTAATTAAGACCAAGGACACAGATCTGTGTCTCTGTTGATTGGTTCAGCCATAGAGAATATGAGTACATACAGACACATGATGTACATACACAAGCACAGGTAGACACACATACAAGTCCACTCTGACAGTTTCGATTGACTTTAATTAGTGGTTCAAGAACTTGATTTTAGAAATGTATTAGGAAGTTTAGTCCCAAAATGTTCAAATTGTTGAGCAGACACAGGTTAGCCTTGTGGATCTTGCATCAGTTCTAGGAAACCTCTCCAAATACAAAAGTCCTTTCTTCACAGGTTGGTTTGAACAGTATTTGCCATCCTGATTACCTACCTTTGTTTACTTTCAGCATCCTCCCATACTCCCTCTTTTCTACACACACACACACACACCATTCTCTTAACCTCTCTCCTCTCTTCTCTAAACTTGCTGTTGTAGAAAATGCTAATGGTTGCCTTTGCCTATTCTTTCTCCCCTCACACATACCAACATCCTCAACCCAAACACTTCTAACTGGAGATGGCTTTTTAAGTGCAATTTATTGTCCTTGAAAACATTGAAAGTTCTTTTCTCTAGGTGGTGTGATCTTACATGACTATAATTATGTTTACTCCATTCTTTGTACTTCTTTGCATTGGATATACTTTTACAATAGCATGCAACTATTTTTTTTACAATAAAAGTGGACTTCCATCTCAGAAAGGAAACAAAGGCAATATGCAACAATAATGCACAATGATTGCAATTTTGGTAAAAACTATCTGTTCAACAATAAGAATCAGGAGGAGAAATACACTTGAAAATAATTCTGTTTGCCTTTCCCTTTCTGATTATAACACGGCTTAATAGTCAATAGAAAGTAAAACTTCCAAATGAATGGTTTTAGAGGTCACCTGAGCCTTAGAGCCTGAGAGCCTTAGGCAAGAAGAAAGAAGCACCTTCTGCCACACGCATGAACTCAGCATGGCAACTAAGCAGAGAAAATGTGACTCACCCTCTTCAGGGCATTGCTTCTAAAGGCTTCTCCAGGCATGGAGTACAGATCATGCCCAGATTATGGCTATGGCTATTAAATGGAGTAAATTGACTTTCTGTAGTTACAGAGCATGAACACAATGCTGCTCTGTCCAGTCACCAGGGCATGATCCAAGCCTGGTTTATCTTTCATCTTGGTATCTTAAAAATTGATGTATATTCTCAATGTGGGATAAAAAATGTTCTAGGTAGAATCTTCATTGGTGATTCCAGAAGTACCTTGCTTTAGAAAGTCAGAGGGGGTTTTTTCTTCCCACATTTCCCAATCTTTCTCTAAAGCACTACAGAGTGAGCATGTGCTCAAGGATTAGTGGCCCTAAATCTCCACCACAGTGAGAAGAGGAATCCTGGAACTTGACCAGCTGTTCAGAAGACACTCAGAGTCACTTCTCAAAAAATCCTTTTAGTTTATGGTAGTGCTCATTTTTTAAACACATTCATGAAGGAAGGGAGAAAGAAAAACAGAAAGGAAAAGAAAGCAAGAAAGGGAGGGGAAAAAAGAAGGGAAGGGGATGGAAAGACAATGTTTTCAGGATTTCTTTTAAATTGTAACTGACACTCCCTTAATTGGTTCGCTAAAGCTACCCTATCCTTTACATATCTTCTTCTTTTTATGAGAATTATATGTGCCCTTTAAATATTTTCAATACACAAATTAGTTTGAAAGGGAGACATAAAATTAAATGAGTAACCTAGGAGGATATTTGAATACTGGGATCCTGTTCCCAGCTATGGCAGAGACCCCTGAGCATGCCAGAAGACACTGAAGGCCAGAATTAGGGCAACAGAGAACAAACTCAAGCCTCAGAGATAGTTTACTTAGAACAAGAACATTGAGAACTTAGGCTTGATATAAGAATGCTAGGAAAGACTTTAATATTGGCAGACTGGAGATACTATTGCAATTTGATGATTCTGCTCCCTGGAAGAGTATATTTCAGATTGAAATTGGGAAGTTACTTTCAGGAAAAAGGCCTTAGAATCACATATGCATTTGCTCCAACTTAGCAGCAAGCACTGAAGTGAAAAGTTAACCCCCCATAACCCCCACCCCCGAGGAGTCAGAGCACTTCGGGCAGGGAAGAAAGATGCAAAGTCCCCATCACCTTGTAAACAGCAGGAGAGCCCTTTTCCAGGGTGACAAACAGTGTTTTTGTCACCAATGTGTAAGAAATAAAAATCTACTGAGCAGTAGAACTGAAAGAAGCCATATTCCAACTTGGGGAAATGTGTGAGTATGGACAAGTCAGTGAAATTGATCAAAGAACAACAGCTTTCCTCCCCCAAACTAAGGAGCTCTTCCTCCTGCATTATCCAGGTTCATGAATGATACCATAGTCTAGACTTTAGAAGATTGGGAATAATTTTGATGCCCACATCAATCAGGATACAAAACAGTTCTATTCCCATAAAACACCCTCAAGCTCTCCCTTTGTAGGCACAACCTGCCCACCCTCAAGACCTTGCAACCACTAATGGATCCTCTAGCACTATGATTTTGTCTCTTGGAGAATATCATATACATGGAATCATATAGCATGGAACCTTTCCACACTCATCTTCTTTCACTCATCATAATGACTTTCAGATTTATCCAGCAAAAGTTCATTTTATTGCTGAGTAACATTCCATTGTATGGGTGTTCATATTTATCCATTCACCACTAAAAAGACATTTAGTTGGCTTATAATTCTTGCCCATTATGAATGAGCTGATATAAATTTTTGTGTACAGGTTTTTATGTAAGCATAAGTTTTCAAATATCTAGGATAAATACCTAGGAGTGGGATCCCTGAGCCACATGCTGTGTGTACGTTGAACTGTATAAGAAATCGCCCACTGTTTTCCAAAGTAGCTGTATCATTTTACATCCTGAGCAGCAATGTAAGAGAGTTCTAGTTGCTTGCCAGCACTTGGTATTTTTATTTTAGTCATTCTAATGGGAGTGCATTAGTGTCACATCATGACTTCAATTTGCATTCTCCTAATGTCTACTAATGTTGGGTGTATTTTCATATGTTTATCTGTCTTTATATATCCTCTTTGTTAAAGTGTCAGTTCACTTTTAATTGGGTTGTTTGTTTTCTTGCCATTAATAGTTGATAATTTTTAAAAACATATCCTGATACAAGTCCTTTGTTAGATATGTGATTTACAAATATTTTTCCTAATCTGTAGCTTTTCATTCTCTTCACAATGTCTTTCACCAAGCCAAAGTTCAAAGTTTTAATGAAGTCTTATTTATCAATTTTTTTCCAGTTTCTTGCTATTGGTGTCACATTAAAAGAACTCTATCTAGCAAATAGTTTATGTGTTTTATGATTTCATATTTTACATTTAGATCTATGACTCATTTTGAGTTAAAGTTTGCAAAAGGGGTGAGGATAAGGTGAAAATTTTTTTTCTTTTGTATATGCATGACTAACTATTTCAGTGCATTTGTTGAAAAGACTATCCTTTCCCCATTAAATTGCATTGCATCTTTGTTAGAAATCAATTGACCATATTTGTGTGCTTTTATTTCTGGAGTCTTTATTCCATTTCAGTAATTTATGTGTCTACCCTTATATTTTATTGCTATAGCTTTATAAAAAATCTTTAACGTGGGTAGTGAGATTCCTTCTACTTTATTCTTTCTTTCCAACATTATTTTAGCTATTCTACTGTATTTGTCTTTCCACATGAGTTTTAAAATCAAATGACAGCATGATGGCAGAATAGGAGGTCCCAGGCCATATAAAAATGGCCAACAGGAATATGATAAAGTGCTCAATAGCATTAACAGTCAGGGGAATGCAAATCAAAACCACAATAAGATTATCACCTCAGTGAGATAATAGGATAGATATTATCAAAAAGAACAGATGGTGTTACAGGTTGATGAAGATATGGAGAAAAGGGAACCCTTGCATATGTTTGTTGGGATATAAATTAGTGCAGCTACTATGGAAAACATTTTGGAAGTTCATCAAAAAATTAAAAATAGAGCTACCATATGTTCCAGCAATTCCACTTCTGAGTATATATTCAAAGAAATTGAATTCAGGATCTAAAGAGATATTTGCATTTCCATATTTATTGCAGCATTATTCACAATAGCCAAGAAGTATAAGTAGCTAAATGTCCATGGATGGATAAATAAAGAAAATGTGGTATTTACATACAGTGGAATATTATTTATCCTTAAAAAGGAAATCCTGCCATTTGCAAGAACATGAACAAAACTTGAGGACTATGCTAAATGAAATCAGACACAGAAAGACAAATACTGCATGATATTATTCATATGAGGAATTTAAAATTGTCAAAATCATAGAAGCAGAAAATAGAATGGTGATTGCCAAGGGATTAGGGGAGGAACAGGAGGAGGTATTAGTCAAAGGATACTAAGTTTTGGAAGATAAATCCTAGAGATCTACTGTACAGACTAGAGTTAACAATACTGTATTATATACTTAAAATTTTTCTGAGATTAGATATTATATTAAGTGTTCTTATTACATAATTTTTTAAAAGATGGGAGAAGACTTTAAAGGTGATAAATGTGTTGATGGAATTGATTGTGGTCATGGTTTTACAGATGCAACTTATCTCTATGCTTGTCAAGTTGTATATATTAAATATGTATGGCCTTTTACATGTCAATCTTATTGAATAAAATAGTTTATAAAAATGAACAAATAAAATCACCTGTATTTATCTACAAGAAGTCCTACTGATATTTTCCTGTGTTTAGTCTTCCAATCCATAAACACAATATCTCTCCATGTATTTAGGTTTTATTTATTTTCTCCTATCAGTATCTTGTAGTTTTTACTTTACAAATCCAATATGATTTTTGGGAACTATTATAAATAGTAATTTTTTAAATAATGTTCCTTGCCAGTAGTATATAGAAATATGATTGACTTCTTATGTTGACATTGTAACCCACAACCTTGCTAAACTTACATCTTAGTTCTAAAAGTGTGTTTTTCATTTGTTTTGTTTTATAGATTTGGATTTTTATACATAGATAATCATGTTATCTGTGAACAGTAACAGTTTGTGTTCTTCCTGTCCAAACTGTATGGCCTTTTATTGCTTCTTATTGCATTGACCAGGACTTCCAGTGTGACATTGAAGGAAGGGTGAGAGTAGATATCCTTAATCTTATTTCTGAATTTAATAAGGAAAACATCCAGTTTTTACCAGTAAGTATGATGTTAGCTATAGGTTTTTAGATGCTTTTTATCATGTCAAGGTAGTTTCCTTCTATGCCTTGTATGCTGAGAATTTTTAAATCATGAATGAATATTAAAAATTTTGACATGTTTTTTCTATATCAATAGATACCACCATGTGACTTTTCTTGGTTAGTCTATTAATACACTGGATTATATTGTGTGTGTACATTGGAGTAGCTAACGCATTTCTGAGCTAGGCAGTGGGATCCATTAAACTCCTCTGCCTAAGACGGCCTAAGAAGAAACAGCACTACGACTAAGCAGGGTCAGCAAACTCTTGAAAACTTCTTTTGTTGCAGTCCAATGTGTTTTGTTTCCTTGTCATTCTCTGACAGAAAAATAATTAAAAATGCTATTATCCCCAAAGGACCTGCTCAAATCTTCCCAGTGAATTAGGTAATGAATTATCTCCACCATGTTTTAAAGAAAGACAAAGGGGAAATGGTGAGGACATGATCACATTTGGAAAGGGTGTAAGCTATTAAGTGCTAAGAAGACATTATGGAATTGAAAATGAAAAGCATCCGAAATGTCTTCACTCCTCTGGTTGTACTTGGATATAGCCCTTGGTGTGAGCGTGACCTGCATCCAACTGGAAAGGGTGCATTCATGCTTTCTGTGTGTGCTGTTAGTAGCACAGATATGAATCGGCTGGAATTTTGTATTTTAGCTGAGGAAGACCAGACCTTAAGAAGAAGCTGAAGTTTTAAACCTGAGCTGGGATAATGCTAAACAAGCCTGGAGGTATCTGTCTATCTCATAACAATTCCTATTTTTCTGAAAACTGTTTGAATATAGAGGGAAAGGCACTGGCTACATGTGTTGGAGAGGCACCTGGTAGCATAGTGATTAAGAAAAGCACAGTGTCTATAATCAGATTCCTTAAGTTCAAAACCTGGCTCATCTCCCTTCTACCTGTGACCTTGGCCAATGACTCATCTGTCTATGTCTTACTTTCTCCTACGCAAAATAGAGATTATGATAGTAGCTATTTGGAGTTACTCTGAGAATGAATGAGATACATGCCCAAAGTGCACAGAGCACTGCCTGGCCCATGGTGGACACTCCCTATATCAGTGATTTTTTTGGTTGATTTTTCTTTGTTAAATGGCATTTAAATATATACAATAAATATCAAAAATATAAGTCTTTGTTTTACTATGGTTGCAAATATCAAAAAATTTCTATATGTGACACGGCACCAGAGTTAAGTTAGGATTTTTCCAAATGCTGACACGCCAAACTCAAAAGGTTCACCATCACTGCCCTATATGCTATTTACCCCCTGCATAGAGACTGCCCTATATGCTATTTACCCCCTGCATAGAGACTGGTCCAGGGGCGGATAGCTCCCCCAAGGCAGACCACTCAAAGTCTACTTAGAACAGTAAATCAGAAACAAATTCCTCAAAAAATTAAGAATAGAGCTACCATATGACCCAGCAATCCCTCTTCTGGATATATATCCAGAAACCTTGAAATCATGTATTCACAAAGATATATATACCCCTATGTTCACTAAAGCATTGTTCATGGTGGCCAAGACATGGAAACAACCAACATATCCTGCGATAGTGGACTGGTTAAAGAAGATATGATACATATACACAATGGAATAGTACTCAGCCATAAGAAAGGATGAAATAGCGCCATTTGCAACCACATGGATGGAGCTTGAGAACATTATGCTAAGTGAAATAAGTCAGTCCAAAAAAGCTAAGAACCATATGATTTCACTCATATGTGGGATATAAAACTGAAACTCGTTAACACAAACAGCAGTATGGTGGTTGCCAGAGGGAAGAGTGTGGTGGGAGAAGGGATCCTAACATATGTTGACAAGAGGAGATTTGACTTTGGGTGGTGGGCACACAGTGCAATATACAGATCTGAAACCTATTTGTTCATGCTGACCAATGTCACCCCAATAAATTTAATAAAAAAACAAAAACAAAAACAAAAAAACGGAGTCATGAACTCTGAATCATGTTCATGGTAGCTTGAGAGAAGGTCCCTGAATTTTTGGTCTTTCCCATCTTACCTGTCAATCCCCCTTTTGCTGTGAAAGGAAGCAAGCTGAAAGAGTGTGGGGTGTCTCAACAATGACTGGCACCAATGTCCTAGCTGGTGACCTGAGGAAAGAGAATAGAACAAAGGCAGAAAATAACATGAATTCAGATACAGATGGTTCATGTTTGACTGTTTCACTAGCCTGTAATTGCTGAGAACAGAATATCTGGCCTGCTCATTACTGTATTCCCAGCCCGGGGTGCAGTACCTGAGACAAAGCTAAGGTTCAAAGGAAATTTGTTGGATGAGTAAATCAGTGACCAAATGAATGCCCAGTGCAAAAGCTTCCCATGACTATTCTGGGTCCCAGGCAGAATGTGTTGTATCCTTGTCGATGCTCCCACAGTGCTTTCAGACACATTGGTTCTTTTTGCCATGTTATAGCCTAGCTAGTAACTCCCAAACTAAGCTGTGAGCTCTTGGATGGCAGGATTTTATGAAATAACTTCTCATTTTATTCCTACTGTCCCTATGTCTGGCACATGGCAGGTACTCGATTCAGATTGTTAAAATGGAAGAAAATTGAATTCCCTCCCACAAGGCAAAACCAACCAGCAGAGTCAATTCATGACTTGTCCTGTAGGAAAAAAATAACTTAAAAAATGGCTGGTTTCCTGAATTGCACACTCGATTTAGTCAAGGTGATTTATTGTTATAATCTTAGAGTGGAGTTATATCAGCTTTTAACACTTCAAAGAACCTTCAAGTCTACCCGTTCCTGTGAGTTAGCCAGGCAGGTATTATTATGCCCATTTCACATAAGAACTCAGCATGTGGGTGTTAAATTTGCCTGAAATCAGCACTTAGGAAAGAGTGAGCTAGGGCACCACCTGGGCCTCTAGATTCCTTCTGAGTTAAAGACTCTTACTCCCAAACCAGGGATCTCCAAACTGTGGTTGCTGGTTTTTAGAGAGGAGTACCTCCTAATTTCTTTGAAGGCTCAAAATTGCTGAGTGTGTGTATACGAAGGGGGAGGGGCAGAGAAAAGAATGACAGAGATATAAATAGGGAAATAAAAGAGTGAAGGGAGTAGGGGGGTTGAAAAGAAGGCCTCTGAGTTTGAGGTGTAGAGAAACTGAGAAGGGCATATAAGGGGGTGTCTCCATTCCCTGCTACAATTCTGCCAGTTTCAGAAGGAGTAAGTGGAGGCCCACGATGGAGATAAGCCAGGGTCTTAGCTTGTGAATCCAAGATCATCCAGGTATTTAAAGTGTTGGCATTGCACTCAGCATTTTCCAATCTATTTAATCAAAGACATGTTTTCTATTGCATTATAATACATTGTTTGTTTTTGTGTTTTTAAATTAATTTTGGAGAGAAAGGGGGATAGAGAGAGAAAGAGAGAGAAACATCAATCAGTTGCCTCCCAAATGCACCCTGACTGATGATTGAACCTGCAACCTTTGGTGTATGAGATGACACTCGAACCAACTGAGCCACACTGGCCAGGGCTATAATGCATTGTTAATAGGATACCAGGGCCTCATGAAAGATAATGCATGCTTAGATTAAAGGAGACCTCAAAAAATGATCTTGCAGATGAATTGCTGCAAGGGATTATGGAAATTACTTTTGATTTATGTGCAAATTAAAAAATGTATGATTAAACAAAAAATGGCAAATTGAAGAAATCAAATGCTTATTAAAAAACATAGAACAGCATCTCACAAATGCATGCTAAAATTATGACAATGACTTAGATGACGCACATCACCTCATTGGTTCTTGAACTTGGCCTGAACATCATGAGCTGATAGAACCACAGTCCCTCCTCCCTCAGAGGACCACACTCCACTTCCTTGGTTTGCATCACCTTCCTTTCACGGCAGATATGGCAGATTATCACAGAAGAAAAAATGGTTTATGTATTTTTTAAGATTATTTTTTAGAGAAACTCACTTATAGAAAATTTTTTCTTAAAAGTGAACTTAGAAATAAAATTAGAATATATGCTGTATCTGTATATATGTAAGAATATGTATGCACATATGTATGTATGCACATATGTATGTATGTATGTATGTGTGTATATGTATGTATGTGTACACAGACACATCCAAACCCTAAAACCTGTGTGTCTGTACTCAAGCTGAGATCTAACCTAGAAGATCCCTCCTGTAGATCATTTCCACCTATACCATCTTCTAATTCCAATCTTCACAGTAGATATTGCTGTGCTGGTGACTGACCTCTGGACCCACTCACTTGACCACTGCTGTGGAAGTACTGAGCTAGATTTCTGCATGCAAACCAGCAATGACACATCCAAGGCCAGGATGACTAGTGATGTCTTCTTTGGTTGAGGAGGGGGAAAAGGAAGAAATATCAGGGTGGATATTGGTGTCATTAACTGAGATTAAAAGCTCAAAGTGTGGAATGGGTGAAGGCTAGGAAAGACAAGTGTGTTGTTTCAAATATGCTGAATTAGAAATGGTTACCAGTTAACCTTGGTATTGTTAGTACCTAGTGTGGATTCAGTCCATGTGATGGAGGAGTCTTTTTGAGTTCTAATGATGACTTAAGGTCTATTTAATGTATAGATTATTTACCCACTAGACCTCAGGGGCTCCCTCATCACATGCCCTAAAGATCACCCTCTGGATTTAGAGCATGCTGCTTTAATCATTGGTGTCCCGTTAGCTTCAATAGGATTTATGTAGCTAGAAGGCCTGCGGATGCTGGAATAAAGAAGGCTCTCAATCTGCTTTTGCCTTGTATAATAAATTATCATGACTATGCTCTTCCCCATGGGAGTCGAGCCTAGAAATAAATATGTGCTGCAAAGCCACGATCCCAGCTTTGGCTCCTAGTCCCTGGCCAATGCTGGCACCCCAATTCATTCGTGCCTGAGAGCCTGTCTAGCTCAGGAACTGCACTGGGTGACTTATAATTAAAACAATGGCAACTCCTTTTTAGAATTTAATTTCAAATATAATTTTTCATTTGCTTCACAAGGGTATGGCATGCGCAGCAGCTTATCTGTGGGGAAATTAAAGCAAAGCCAAGGGATATGCACCACACGGTGCTTATATTAAAATAATCATTCAGATTTTCCTGGCAACACTTTTTTAATGTGTCAAATCTTTATTACTTCCTTTGGCATTTATGTCCGCATTAATCACATTGAATTCATATGGTATTTATTTCTGGAGGTTGTGAAAATCAACACGAGGGCTTCCCCAAGCTAATCAATTAGTCTAAATCCACTTCTGGGTTTCGGACTTGTGGAAGCTATGCTGGCTCAGGAAGTATGCGAGAAAGCAGACTCAAACTTCATGTTGGCTCAGGGATAGGGATGGAGCTACAGCCCCATACTGAGCCACACCTGTCACAGGTTTTCCTATTACTTTAGCCACAGAATCAGGCTCCTCTTGGGACAAACTTTCCGACTCAGGAAGCCCACATGTCACTACTTCACCCATAGCCAGAGTGGCACTGGGTGGGTGGGCTATAGCTCTCTCAGCTGTCCTTTTATAGAGTAGGGGAGGTCTGGTTTTACTGGGGTAACCCCTCTAAATTATAGAAAGAACATTCCTAGCAAAATGAAGGCTGGAAAGACAACAGCTGCCTGGTGTGGCAGAAAGCATAGCCTGGAAGTGAAGACACATGAGTTCTAGTCTCAGCTCTATGGGAAATTATTGAAATTTTCGTCTCTTGACCTAAGTTTTTACATCTTTAAGATGAGCTCACCTACATGGCATCTGAGGCTCTACTAATACTAAAGCTAATGAGTGACATCATAAAGTATCTTCAACCCAGGAAGAGACTCATAGCACAGAATTTGGAGGATATGGTGGCCTAATGTTAAGCTTGAGCAAAAGTGAAAGCAACAATCAGGGCCTGAACTTTATCAATGCCATCTTCACTTTTAGGGTTGAAGCCTATAATGTTGACACTATTGGTGTAGAAGTGAGGAATCTGGGATTTCTGTGGGTTTCACTCATTAAAGAAGAAAAACAAATGACCTGGAAACCCAACACAGTGAGGCTGGGCCAATCTGCATTTTAACACAACAGTCCAGCATCTGGTGTGGAAATTTTATTCCCTCCTAGCACAAGAGATAGAGATGAATTTACTCATATTTATCCTCAAAGTTACAGGACAGAATGAACTTGAGGGACCAAACTAATCTTTGCAAAACTGTGAAATTGGCAGGTTTTGCCTTTTCTTCCCCAGCTTCCTTTTTTGCATCATTTTCTCCATGGGAGTTCCCCAACTATCTCTTTCAGGTACTCAGCATTCTGTTCCTTCTATTTGCCCTCCACAGCCTCTGTCTACAACAGTGATGGCGAACCTTTTGAGCTCGGTGTATCAGCATTTTGAAAAACCCTAACTTAACTCTGGTGCCGTGTCACATATAGAAATTTTTTGATATTTGCAACCATAGTAAAACAAAGAGTTATATTTTTGATATTTATTTTATATATTTAAATGCCATTTAACAAAGAAAAATCAACCAAAAAATGAGTTCGCGTGTCACCTCTGACACGCGTATCATAGGTTCGCCATCATTGGACACGGTCTGCTCTCAAGCAGCATCCTTGACAATAATTTTTACCTTATTGTGAATTTGCACAACCACTTCCTTTCTTAAATGGGGCGGGAGGAAACAATCTGAATTTTGAGAAAACAGGTATGTACACAGAGACTTCTAATTGTCACCCAACTCCATTATTTTCTGCATCTCCTCCATATTAACAGAACCCCAGCTGAAGATGTGACTGTTGAGAGTAAATATTAGATAGTCCAGCTCTCCTTATTGATAGCTGTGTTCAGGTTATTACATCAGGGTCAATGGAATGTGATGGGAAGCCAGGTGTGTAACTTACAGGACGCGTCCTTAAAGGGAAGAGGTGCACCCCTTTCCAGCATCCCCCTTTTTTCTTCCTGCTTCTTGGAACTTGGTCATGGAAGTGGGAATGACTGAGCAATAGGACACAGGAGCTTGGGTCTCTGAACCCAAAAAACAAAACCATCAAATCGGCATTGGACTACCCACTCAGGAACTGTTATGTCATGGAGAAAGATCATTTAAGCCACTGTGTTTTGCCTTAATTACACATAGTCAAACCTATATTGTAACTAAAACCCAGGGCACAACATTTACTATGGTAAAAATGGCAATGTCCTCTCAGTTAGAAAACCTAGTTCTGAATTCCCAATCCATCCACCATTGACCGTCTGCGTGACCTGAGACAATTTATTTCCCCTTTCTGAAACATATTTTCCCTCATATTTGGTCCCTTTCTGCCAAATAAAAACAAGAATTCCTATCTCATAGTCTTCTCATGAAAAATAAATGAAATGTTTATGAAAGTGCTTTTGTACACTGTAAAGCACTTGAAATCCTAGGGTGGCAGACAGCCGTACTCAAGGCTCTTTGGATTATGAGGCACAGGGACCCACTCACACTAACTTATTGAGGGGTTTACTTTAAGAACACAACGGGAGAGGACATAGATATCTAAGAAAAGACATGAAGTGTTGCTAAACTTTCAGGAAGGTTGAAACTGGAAAGTCAGAACCAGATGCCATATTCAGTATCCCCCAGGACCACATGATCTCTCCCACACAGCTTTCTCAATACTGTAATAGTCTGTGAACTTTCAATTTAACTACCCACAACCATCTGACTATAGTCTTCTAATCTTAATTCAGATTCCTCAGAGGGACTCTGATTGGTTGATGCCATTGGCTGGCTTTAGGTTAGGTGTACACTTTGATCCAATCAGTGATGGCCAGGTATGCAAGATCACGTGGTATGAAGAGCTAACCTTTTCAGGAGCAGTGGTCAATTAACTTCTCTAGAGGGATCGTAGGTGGGGCAGTCAATATCCCTCTGGTGCACAATGGAGATAATGATAAAAATGATGTTAACTATTCAAGGCCAGAGGAAGAGTATAAATAAGTAGCTGGAAGTTTAAATTTTCCTTGAAAAAAAGTAAAATTTGGAATTTATCACAATTAGGAATTTTTACTCTTTGAAAGTTACTATTGGTCACCTGGTCACAAACCAGGGGCAGCAACATCCCAGCCATGAGGGTAGGTAGGCGATGGAAATGAATGAACTAGGGGACCATAGTGAAGTAGAAATCTCAGCTCCATTCAAGAGGAGGGTGGCCACTACTTAGCTAGTTAAGTCTGCCATGTGGGAACAAAATTCATTTTTTGTGAATCCCTCTGATACTTAAAGAGAAGTCAGAAATAATTATTTAAACCTGAAATCTTCTGATTTTTAAATGTCTAAAACTGCCATAAAATATGAAAATCACTGTGCACAGAACAGAACACAGCAGTGGGTGGCCATGTCCTGGGGACTGCCAGTTTGTGGCTTCTGCCCACAAAGCTTCTCAGCCCTGTGGACGATGCTAGGATGCCCTTTCACAGTGACCACTCCCTGGGGGCCATTTCTGAAGAAGCTCATGGGTTTGTGTGTGGGCCACACCTGCCTTTGTAGAATTTCTCTGCAGGGATGAACTCTACTGTGTTCCTTAAGGTGCGTTTGCCAGATTGCCTGACTTGTTTGAAGCCAATTAGAGAAGTTAATCTCATAATTCCTATTTAAGACAGTATATTTTGCATGTTTGTTTTTCTGTAGAATCCTTCTTCTATTCTAGACAAGTGATATTTATCAGAATATGATTTTTATAACTAACATCTCAGAGTATTTTCCCCACCAAATTCACTATTACTAACAGCCTTATCCCATGCAATCCCCATACCACGCTAAGAATGGTGGTTCTCAAATTTTAACATGCATAAGAATCACCAGGGGTACCTGTTAAAATGCAAAGCTTCAGGCCTGGAGGGCTCACTGAGTTTATGATCAAAGCAGGGAAACTTCTGAATGAAAGTAACTTTGAATTTATAGGAACAAGCCAGTCTATGTGGCCAGCCCACAGAGGCCCTGCTGGTACAAATCCTGGTTCAATGCCATGTGCTGGAGCCAGGGACTCCTCACATTTAATAAAGCACCCCAGGTAAACTGGAAGTAGGTGGTTTGGGCCATGCTTTAAACAAAACTAATAGCAGGGGAAATTGAATTGTCTTAGAGGTAAAACTCTCCACAAGCTGAAGAATGTTCCTATATCATAACAGCCAGACAAAAGGAGGCAGAACAGTTTGCACATCACTGGGACTGAAATGGACATGTGCCTATTCATTCATTCATTCATTCACTCATTCATTCATTTTGTATCTCCCTCTATAGCTACAAATGATTTGAGAGCGGGTTTCTAATATGAAGGCACATCCAAAGGAAACAATATAAGAATAAAACCACACACAAAAAAATGAAAACTAAATAAGCAGAAATCTAGCTATACCAAACATTGATGATTGATTAATCATTGCAACTGACCACGAGGCTGTCTCTGGGATTACTAGAAGCTAAAGTAGAAAGGAGAATAGCTAGGTTATGAGAATAGCATTTTGAGCACATACAATGTCCCAGTTACTATATGAAATGTTTTACATACATCAGCCTATTTGACCCACACATCAGCTTATGGCCATCAGTTTATGACAGTAGCCACCGCATATCAAATTCACACTCAGTGAAATGATGTAGAATATCCCAAGTACAGTCAGTGATCAAGGCTAAGTTCTAACGCATCCCTACTGATCCCCAAATCTGTGTTCTTTGCAAAACCAAATATTTATCTTGGTCACATAAAAAGAAGCACATACTTAAATAGACACACACAAAAACAGAAGATGCTTGTATTCTCTATTCTTACTTTTAAAAAAAGAGGTGGTATTTTAATAAGCTCCAAGTCAGCAAGTCCAAAATTTTCCTCACCTTTTCAAACCACTTGGAAGTGAAGGTAGAATTCACTCTGAGGGTGTCAAAGGGGCCTACACCATGCCCGTGGCAAGGAGGGGATGTGAAAACCAAGGGAGGACGATAGTGCAGATAAACACAGGTGAAGATTTCTCTGTAAGGTCATACAGCAAAGTAGTGCTGGAGATGTAGAGGGTTTCTAGCACTGCCTTTATTAGAATTGATTAGATTAGATTCTGAAAGCTAAAGCACTCAAAGAGAGTGAGTTTTCATTTTTACCAAAGGACCAGAAGCGAAGAAGAGAGAGGAAAACCTGTAGGCTACATATTCATTCCCTTTACCATCTTTGATTGACACATGGGCAGTCATTTGGCTTATTAAACTTGCTAATGGCATCCTTGCTTCTCAGCAGTGCGGTACTGCACGTCACCTCCCTAATTAACAGCTGTTTCCAGTAGTGCCGGCTGCACAGATTCAAGGCTGAAATACATCCTTTCCTAAGCTAGAGACCAAGTATCTAGGCCTGGGCATTGGATAAAACGATGGGCTTTGCCTACTTTGCAGCCACTGGGTGGAGGCTGGTCTGGGTGTCTCTGCAGCATAGAGCTGAAAGCAACTCTGCCAGTGAGGGGCCAGTGAGCAGATATATGTCCTGAATTACAATACAGGCAGCCTTCACTCTGCATGGTTCTGAAAGCTAGTATATAGATTTTTGCTACCATGATTTACTTCAATAATAGTCCCCCAACAACACAGCTCAATTTTCAGTTACAACAGTATATTAACTGTGAATAATTGAATAAAGTGAAAACTTTGCTGCCAGCTCTTCAGTCCATAAATCACTATGTAATTAACAGATACGCCCACAGTCAGTGACCAATCATGCCATGTCTTTCAAAGTCTGGCTGTGATCGCTCACTGCTCATGTATTCCGTTCACGCACAGCCAGCAAACCTTGGAGTTGTGTTGCCCCCTTGTCTCTCAGCGATAAACCCATGGGGCATTTTATCAAAATGCATAGTCAAAGAGGGGTTTGGCCAACTAAGAGAAAGGTGCAGCAAAGAAACAGGAAGTAAAACACTGGAAGTAAAATGTGAATGGAGTGTAAATAGAGCAATAATAACTGACGGTGAACTGTTGACCACCATTATTGGAGAGAACCAAACAGGCAGCCAGAGGAACTTCGTGAAAGTGACTCATCCACATCAATGAGGAGAAGCAGGAGAATGTCCCAGAGAAATTGGCACTGTCAAGAACTACACACGAAAGGAACTCAGAGCTATTTCACACCGTGGAAAGTGCAAAGGATAAGATGTTGGAAGCTAATTCTAACTGAGAAAGAAGTATGGCAATTCACCAGGCACAGAAAAGATGTTCACTCAGTATTAGAAGTTATAGGATGAGAAGAAGGCAGGCACTATTTAAACTACTCCTTATAAACTTTTTATAAGAAATAAAATACTGCCCAGCTGGTGTGGCCCAGTGCTTGAGCATTGCCTTATGAACCAGGGGATCACAGTTTGATTCCCGGTCAGGGCACCTACCCAGGTTGATGCTTATATCTCTTTCCCTCTCCATTCTCCTCTGAAATCAATAAAAATCTACATTTTTAAAAAGAAATAAAATACTATTTTGATTCTCAATGTTTCTGATGTTTAAATAACACTGTATTAAGTAAATATTTGTTTTACTAGTTTTCCCATTTCTCTATACCTTTATAAGTGACAGCAAGAGAGCTTTTAATATTTTGGTAGATATTCTTAAAGGTCACCAAACAATAGTACATTTTCCCATTGATTATTAAGATCATTTTGTATGGTTTCCATTTGCACGGTCATCTTTACAGTCATACAACACCATGGAAAGTGAGGACTTACTGCATTTTTCCGATATGTCTGTGAGGAGTTCTGCTCACATAAGACATAACAAAAAAACAATGGCCCTAAAAGGTGTCCATAGCATGCACTGGAGCATGAGATCCATTGGCATGGCCTTTGTTCATTTGACTAACCTCTGGGGAGCATTCCAGTGGCCTGGACATAGTCCTAGATATGAAGGGAGCAGACTAAAAAGTCATTTGATATTTCCAAGAAAGAGCTGTGGGATGTCTAAGTGGTCTGTAACTGGAGGGATGTAGGCTATCCAAAGGAAGATTTCTACATCTAAATGGAGAAGTTAAGCAGATATTTGGAAACACCCCTCTGATTCCTTGAAGAAATCCAGGTCAAAGTTTCAGAACTATGAATCGGTTATTACCTACTGTTTACAGCAAAGACAATAAGCCACACCAAGGAGTCTGCCCAAGAGATAATGAGACAGACACTACCCAGTGCATCCCCACTTCTTTTAGTGAAAGAACCGGTTTTGTTTAGTTTTTGTTTGTTTGTTTTGTCTTCTCACTCCATGTGGTTAACTGTTTGGAGTGGGGCCTCTTCCCCTCCACAGAGAAAACATCCTGATTAGTCTGTCTGTGAAACTTATTCCATGCCTCCTGCAAGATTTAGACATGGGCCTAGGATGCAGCTCTGGCCACTGAGAAGTAAGGGCCGAGGGCTTCTGGGAGAAGGGCCCTCACAGATGGAAAGGGGATGAGACACAAAAGTGTCCATCTTTGTTTGCCAGCTTAGATGTGACATCTTGGGTTTGAAGTCAATTGTAGCAAGACGATAAGCCTAAGGACTTAGGCAACCTCCTAAAGAGAGCACAAGAGAGGGATGTGAGCTGAGCTGCTCAATTAATCAGCCCAGAACTAACCAATGTAATTAAGGGACACGTTGGACAAATGTCCACACTAGGTAAGCTGTCACTTGCAGCTGAAACATCCCAAGGCATCAGACAGGAACCTGAGAAATGACAGAGACTAGGAGAGCCAGGGAAGGAAGGGAGAGAACTATGAAGGTACAAAGAAGAAACCTGGAACAGGAACTCCCCCGCTCCCACTGAACTCTCTGATTCAAAGATTTTATTTCCAGCTTCATTGATGTATAATTGACATATAACATTGTAAGATATTTAAAGTGTACATCTGATCCAAAGATTTTTAAGCAGACAAGCCGCCTTTTCTTACAAGTGTTAATGCCATTTTCAAATATAGATGTGAATCAGTGAGAACTTGAGTCAAGTAAGTAGAGGAAGAAAAATCATTGTCACTGCCTTAACCAGAGAGAATTTGATCTTTAATATTTCTTAAACATTTTGGTAACATCTTTCAAGGCTCTCAAGCCGATGACACATGCAAAATGAACATCCTGGTAGGTGTTAGAAAATGAACAAGCATGGGCAACCAGCAACAACAGAAATGAGATAACCTAGGGCTTCAATAATGCTGAAATGATCCACAACCCAGGAGGATATGATTAGGGACGAAAATGTACCGATACAGGGACAAATGGGACTATTGACAACTAGCCCAATCTTGTTTCTGCCTTTCCAATGAAATAGGATGGGGCATTTGTATTTAAGCAAGAAATGTCTGTGGGGAAATTCTGTTGTATGTTATTAGATTGGGATATCAGGAAAGCATCTTCTACTCAACAGTCTTAAAAATTAAACAAGGGGTCCTTGTATAATGGGTGCTTTCTAAGTATGATGAGACACAGGGCCTAAGGCCATGGTGGTACAAATTACTACTATGGAGCTGAGACTGCAGTTAGGTTGAGAAAGAAAATTTTCTCCTCTCATCTCCCAACTACGAGATATGGAATTCATTACATAGAGATCAAGAGCATTAGCTTTAGACAAACTTGGATAATATCAGTCCCACCAGTTCTTAATGGCATGATCTTGAGCAAGTCACACAGCCTGTGAGCTTCAGTTTCCTCCTGTGAAATAGGAGCACTTATAAGATTATTACATATTAGGCTGTTATAAATATGTAATGAGATTGTTTCGTGTAATAACCTAAATCAAAATGATGGCAATTACTAATGTACATTAAACATTTACTATGTGGTAGATATTTTATTAAAAGAAATGACAGAGAGATGAGAGTTGGGCCCATCAGCAATGTCAAGTTAGTGATGAGAAAATGTGATATAGCTTTTCTCTTAGAACTTGCTCCCTCATTTTCTTTGAAGTTCCATTATAGTTTTTCTGTTAAGCTTTGTCCTCTTCCTGCCATATTAGGTAATGTATATGTGTTCTGTAAACCAGGCCAACATTTTCCCCTCCTTCATTTCTATCAGCCTCTTGACTCCTTTGAGGGAACTGCAAGTTCCCCAACACCAAGTAGTTCTGACTATAAGGGAAAGGGGGAAGATGGACAGAAGCTTCCCATGACCCAGGCCTGGTTGACTCATCCCTGATCCAGGATGGACAGTGACTCTGGGATTTTATAACTGGGTGCTCAGAGACAGAGCTCTCTGTCTGCTGGATCACAGGGATGTGATCCCCAGAACTGCTGGCATCCAAGTTACATCTACTTGGAAGAAATAAATCTGAAAGGAGAGAAAATGGAATAAATAAAGAGAAGCCGAAGGAAAAGTTGAACAAGGACAGAAGCCCTGAGGACACTGAGTCCCCAGATTCAGTCATACCTCCAAGTAGCATCTCCTCCATCCCTCCCAGCTATGGAAACCAAAAAACTCTCTTTTTTTGCTTAAGCTACCTTGATTAGAGTTCTGTTACCTTTAATTAAAAGAGTCCTGATTAATGTAGAGCTAAGAGTCTTGATTAATTTAGAGCTAATCTAAAGTAAGTGAAGGATCATTGAACTCAAAGAAAAAAAACTAACATTTTGTAGTGGAGAAATATGATGGAAAGTTGCAGGGTAAAAATGCTTGAATCTTACCAGTTTGGCCTCCATGAATCGCCCCTGGGTCCCTTTGAGATTTCATGGGGAAACTTTATGCCATGTGTTGGAATCTAACTCTGCCTCCAAAGACTTGGGACTTACTAGAAAGAGCTTGCTTCTACTCAAGGTCAGTTGGCCCTCAAAGAATCATGTACTGGGACCACAGTGCCAAAAGCCCTCTTGATGTTTAGAATGCCTGCAGCTAATGCGAAGGTCTCCTGCTGCCAAATTGTCAAAAGTGATTTAAGAAGAAAGGTGTGAGAGGAGGGACTGAGGGCTAGAGGAGGGGAGCTGCAGACAGCTGGAGGTAACAGAGAAGAGACAATCACTCATACTCAGGACAGGACAGTGGATGGAAATAGGAGAAATAAGATACCAGTGCCAGGATAGCTGACTCCAAAGTGAAATCTGCCTTTGGGTTTTCAATACGTTTATTGAGCACAGTGTTCGATAGCTTTGGAAAAACAAAACTCAATTACCTTTGATCTTGAAGGTTCAGAAACATGGCATACATCTAGGATGAATTTCTGCTGTCCCTCTTTCTATATACCGCCCCCCAAGTTTCATTTGCTTTCTAAATTCATTTGACCAGGGAACACTTTGTTTCCTGAACACTCACCATTGTTGTTATTTCAGATAACAGTATGAACACACTATTATTAGATAGTCTTAGGACTA
Organism: Myotis lucifugus; assembly: GCF_000147115.1. Lineage (NCBI taxonomy): Eukaryota > Metazoa > Chordata > Mammalia > Chiroptera > Vespertilionidae > Myotis > Myotis lucifugus. Next base: position 3,758,198 of record NW_005871092.1, read on the forward strand.
TCTTATCTTGTCAGATAATAGTTCTCATTTATTGAGTACCTGCTATACACCAAACTTCATGCCAAGCACCCGGCATGCTATCTCTGTCCATTCTCACAACAGCTCTATTACTTATTAGAATCACTATCCCTATTTTACAGACGAGGTAGCTGAGCCTCAGAATGGTGAAATAACTGGACTTAGGTGAGTGTTACTCAAAATGCTGCTCTGCAAGCTTTGTTATTAGTCAGTAAGGGAATAAGAAACTTACACTAGAGTGTAAATCAACACACTGCTTCCTTCATTGGGAAAGTCTCGGTTTGGGGAGAAAAGAGTCATCGGAATAGTGAGCTTAAGGATGTAGCTGACTTGCATTCTGCCACAGCTCCACCTGTCTTCACTGACGGGTAACTTCTGTGGACTGATGGTGCCCTGTGACCTACAGCTTGTGTAGCATTGCCCCAAGTCACAAACCCAAGCATGTCAGGTTTCAAATCCTCTTCTCTTCTAAACCACTATGATCCATCTCCTACATGTCCACTATCCACTTACCCAGTCTCCAGGTCAAACATGTTGGGTCCCCCAAACTACTAGATCAATATACCCCAAAGGGTTTCTGTTCCATTTCAAAGGTTGGAACAAACACTTTAGTCCCAGCAGAACTGTAGAATATTTCAGACAAGTTCATTGTGACATGGCCATAGACCTGGAGCCGAGAAGCAGGGAGCGTCTGAGCCACAGGCTAACTGATGAACTCTGCTCAGGCGGTGGGAGACTTGATTCACTGTAGCTTATCTTTCACTGGGCATTGTCTCTCTGGTGACTGAATGAATTTGTGAGGATGACATGGGACCCAGCAAAGGCTGAAATGCAGAGACTTTACAAAAATAAACAGCCAGAAAAAAATTGTTCTGAAACAGTAAGTCAGACCGCTGGGAAGCGAGTGTCAGGGGAATTCTATACCAGCATGCTCTGATGATTTAAACAACAAAGGCACACGGTGTCTGTTTTCTCTCCATCCTTGATTCCTGTCTGCATTTGTATTTCCCTTTGAAATAGACACTTTCCCTTCTTCCACTCTTACAGGGATAACCAGTAGAGAAACAGGTCATTTTAATTCAGTTAATATTTATTCTTTCATTTAAACATTTATTGAGTCCTCATGTATGTCAGGCACTGTATTGAGCATAAAAGAAAAAAGAGAAAAGACCCTAAAGCATCACAGAATTTCAAATAAAGCTGCTCTGCTGTCTTGGATCCCATCCAAGGAAACTGAGAAGAAAAGAAAGATCTTCTAATCACACTATCATGTAACATAGGCCTATAGCAGAACTCTGAGCCAGGTTCCAACAAGTCTCCAGCATAATAATCATAGTAACAGGTAACATTTTCCGATCGCCAAGTACTGTGTTAAGTGCTCCACATGTTACTATGCTTAATCCTCACAACTCCTCCAGCAGGCAGGCCTTATTATTAGCTCCCTTTTAAGGATAGGAAAACTGAGGCACAGAGAGGTTAACTTATCCAGGGTCATACAGTTAATGAGTGTTATGTCTTGATCCAAACCAATGAGATCTGGCTTCAGAGTCCTTGTTCTTAGCTTTCAATTTCTTGGAAATGATCTGTTGGGATCTCCTTTCTACTCATTGAAGCCAATTTTCTATTTCAATTAATTCACCAAGAACAAGCACCTGCTGAATTCAAGCCACGCATCTTTCAAGGGTTGGGGATGGGAAAACAAGGAGGCCTGAGCCCTGGTCAGCAATCTTGGCACTTATATTCTTTCTGGACACACATGCAAAATATCATTTATAGACAAGATGGACTTTGATACAACAGCATCGTATCATAAAACTGGGCCATACTCCACAGTTCATAATGTTTGCAAAGAGACTAGACAGCAGTCTAAAGTGTTGGTTCCCAAACTTTGCAGCCCTTCATGAATTTTTTTTTAATATTTTATTGATTTTTTTACAGAGAGGAAGGGAGAGGGATAGAGAGAGAGTTAGAAACACCAATGAGAGAGAAGCATGGATCAGCTGCCTCCTGCACACCCCCTACTGGGGATGCGCCTGCAACCAAGGTACATGCCCTTGACTGGAATCGAACCCAGGACTCTTCAGTCCCCAGGCCAATGCTCTAACCAGTGAGCCAAACTGGCTAGGGCCCCTCATGAATTTTTAAAAATATTGATATCCACCCCTAGAGATTCTAACTTAATGGGCCTAGGATACTGCATGGGTATCAGAATCTTAAATTCTACATGGGTGATTTTTTGTGCCGCATGGTGTGAGAATAACTGATCTATTGCTTATCCTGTGGTGATTAGAGTGAAAATTAGAGAAATCACTAGTTACTAGAGTTGTTAGTAGGCTGTTCATTTTATACATAGCTGCCATGTTACTATATAATTTCACACACAAAAATGTGCTTTCAAGTAACTCTTAAAACTCACAGCCAAAAAGGTAGCTATAATTATGCCCATTTCACAGATTATGGAATTGAGGAATAGAGAGGAAAACAGCTTGCCTGGGTATAAGTCACAGAGGCAAGACTTCCACCTAGGGCTGTCTGCCTCTGAAGACTGTTCTTGTAAGCATTTGCCTATTATGCTTCCCCACAGGTAGAAAGAAGAACTCTTGAAAGAGGTGGTCCAGGGCTGTACTCAGAAGGACACATGCAAAGCTAAGCAGAGAGGAAGGTGGACATATGGGGGTAGATGGGCAGTCAGCCAAGCCTGGAGGCCTTTGAGCAGACAGGACAACAGACTAAACAAACCTGGGCTTTTCTGAACCAAGACTGTGAAGCCAGAATCAAGTTTGAGCAAGCATTTAAGATCACCTAAAGAGTTCATTGAAACACCCCTGTACCTCACCCTCAGAGTTTGTGATTCAATCGATCTGAGGTGGGTTCTGAGAATTTTTATTTCCAATAAATTTCCAGGCGATGCTATTAGTCCAGAAACCACACTCAGAACCACTGGTGTAGCATGGGCCCATCTGAAGAATAAAACAAACTTCCATTTGAAGACAACCAGGGATCACCTTTCTGGAACTGGAAATAGAGTCTGGATCTTAGGATTATTGAACCTGGGAAAGAATATTCTAGGTATCTCACACAGTTTCAGAACTTTAGGGTGAAAGATGAAAGTTGTTCCATCTTGGGACAGACCTTCTCCTTCCTTCATGGAGAAACCAGTTTAGTGGGTCCCTTTATACATGTGTCCACTCATTTTTTTCCCTTGAAAAGAGCAAAATCCAAGAAATCATCCAAATATAAATGTTTCCACCCTGGGTCTAGAGAACTTGGATTCATTCATTCACCATTCATTCAATCATTTAGCAAATTTTTTAAATCTCTTCTTTAGCCTGGGTCCTAGAAACTTGGGGTTTTTTGGTGAACTAGAGAGACAAAGGACATGCATCCTGAAGAATCATGTTTTAACAAGCAACTTCTTGGCAGCAAAGTACAGATGAAAGATCCCTATCTCTTGGGATGCTGAATGAAATGTTAAGAGACCTGACTTTTGCACTGAACTTTCCATCATTCACTCTCTGGGCCTCAGTTTTCCCTTCTGTAAAGTGGGGAGTATTCGTACTTTACCTGTATATGTAATGGGGATAGAGGATGATAACATAGATGATCACAAAGAAAGAAAGCATGCTGTACTGACAAACAAAAAACCCTCCTCCTGCTTCAAACCCACGTTTATATAATTGCCAATAACACATCACTCAAGAGCAGGGAGGATATGCTGTCTGCTCTTCTCCTTTTGAGCTCCAGGACTTCTGCTCCCCAGAGGGGCTTGGCAGATGATTAACAAGTCATCTGATGAATATGCAACATGATTCTGTCTTAATAAGTCCTGCAGCTGTTGGGAACTTAACAAGAAAAACAAAGCCACAGAAATACATGATGTTGAAAAATTGCCTGCCCACCTCACAGAGCCCCCCAAATGAGGTCTCCCAGCTACACATGGACCCTGGCTTTTCCAGACATGTAAAATGTGCCATTGGTGGGACACCCCCACCCAGTCACGGGTGCCTGCTCTGAAAGCAGCTCCTTTCCCCTAATCATTTGCCTCCTTAGTCATAGATCTTACAATTCTCAATCTTGATAAATACACACATATGTACCTAAGCATGCACTTTTTTTTTTCTATCAGATTAGGAGTAGGAAGTGCTCACTTAAGGATAAACACAATGGACAGAGCTTGGATCCTAAGATAGATCTGAGTTAAAATCCTGGCTTCCCCACTTACTAGCTATGCAGTCCTGGCAATATATTTAACCTTTTGAATTTCGGTTTCATCATTAGTAAAATGGGCATAATAATACCTATCTTTAGGTTTTGTGGTAATGATTGCTAGTTGAGAGTTGGAATACAGAAGGTGTTGAAGAAGCAATGGTGATTATTTAATGAATATCATCATCACATCACCATTTCCTGTAAGAAGAGGTCAAAGCCTCCTTCAGAGTTTTTGTGGACATTTGTTGTGTTCTTGTCCAGCGTCTATTCCTCTCATTTCTGGTACTAGCCCTCAAGTCATTATCTTCCTTAAGGCATGGGGTGAGGATGGAACTCATCCTCACAGTAATTGGTTTTGGGAAAAGCATACAACCCAATGCAAGCAAAGAGCTGCAATCCTTTGACTTTAGTTGGAACCATTATAAACCTGGAATTACTAGGGCCACTCAGTGAGAGAAGGTGGCTGAGACCAATGAGGCAGAACTGAGAAACAGAAAGGGGCTGTGCTGATGACATGCCCGACCCCCTGCACCCAGCTCTTTCTGAAGCCCTGGAACTTTCAGTGACAGGAGGCAACACACTCCTCCTGCTTAAGCCACTTTGACTTACGGTTTTGACAAGTTTGGTTACATGTAAATTAAAGAGTCCCGACTTTGTGTTTCACTATATGTAAATTACAACACGAAAATATATATTTCTAAGTTAACATTTTTGTCTGGGTTTTATATAGCTTAACTCATCTTCCCAGGAAGAATGTTCATTGTCATTTCTACCAAGACAGTTCTCTGTAACTCATTCTGAGCCCATAAATATGGCCCAAGTGCGAAAAGCAGCAGGTTTGCACCACCTCCCACACAGTATCTGTGATTTGACACCATCTTGCATATTCAATAGAGATGTTAATTGATGCATTTTCTTCTAACAAAGGGTAGGTGGCTTTTAATGCCTTAAGATCCGCATTACAATTCACAGCATTTGTAGGCGCTGCTGTTTGGTTTCAGTGTTCAAGATTGTTATTTTAAAATGTGGGGATCTTCCAGAAAACATTAAGGTCTTGTTTACATGCAAACTACAGTTTAATTCTGCAAATCAAAAGAGTTTTGTGGAACTCTGAGGGGAATGAACAGGGTAATAACCACAGTCAGCCTCTTCCCTTTAAACTTGCTGACATATGGCCAAACGTGCTTCATCATTAATTCTCCAGTAAAGTACTATTTGTGCTTTGCATTTCTCATTAACAATTGGTTTTATTTGAGCTCATTCAAGCTTGGGTAAAGTCCCTGGAAAGTGTCTACGTCCAAGCAGTTTCTAGGTGCCTGGAGAAGTCGCAGGTGCCTACAGATAGAGAGGAACCACAAAGGCTGTGACTGGACACAGTGGGTCTCCCTAATTCTGTAGTCCTGAATAGGATGGGAGTAGTGGTGTGGCATTGTGCTCTCTACTCACTCAGTTTTGGATTCTGATGACAGCCCACAGTATTCATTATAGCTAAGTAATGTCCTTAAGTCCTGTTCTATGTTATAGCTAGTTATAGTTTAATTCCTTCATGAGGAAATAAGCAGTTGCAATTTAGCCAGCCACCTGCTTTTGAGTTGGACAGCATTAAATTATAATCCTGGTCGTGTGACCTTGATCTGGGTCATCTTCTATCTAAATGATACATTCGATTTCTTCATCTTTAAAATAGAGTCAATAATATCTACCCTCCGGGGCTGTAGTGAAGACTCAATGGGCTAACACCTGTGAAGTGCCTACTGCAGGGTCTGGTCCTTAGGAAGGAATGGAACAGACTGGCATACTTGGATGTGGGGTTGGGGAGATGAGAAGAGATAAACCAAAGATCTTATATACTTAAATACATAGCCTATAGACATGGGAAATAGGGTAGTGAAAACCTGGGGGGTTGGTAGAGGCCGGGAGGAGGGGGGAAAGGGGGAAAATGGGAGATATCTGTAATACTATCAACAATAAAAAATATATTTTAAAATGAAAAAATAAAATAATAAGATAAAATTTATCAAGGAAGGACCTGTTTGTCTAAAAATGATATACAGGGTAGAGCAAAAGTAGGTTTAAAGTTTTGAGTATGCAAAATGGAGTTTATTCTTATATTATTATTGTATTATTTTCCATACAAACCATTGTAAACCTACTTTTACCCAATCCCGTATATCCCATTTCAAGAATATACTCTTTCTATGTCGCCTGAGAACAGTACTCTCCTTTTTGTCATAGGTTCTATGGAGCTCTTCAGCTTTCTATTTTCCCATCTTGAATTGCTTCTCCAAGCTTGATGTCAGCCCTTAATCAAGTTGGATATGTCCTACTTGGTCTCTTCAAGTGGGCTACTGCTTGCTTTTAGAATCCTTCACCCCAATCTTACCTTACTGACCTGGATGATAAAAATCGCATTATAAGCTCAGTGATCTAGACACCTCTCAATGGGAAGGGATGGAAAGACCCTGGAGTTTTGGTTGGCTACTGATGGGAAAACTCTAAGTCATTCCTTCTTTATTATTCAGTGAGGCATTTGTGATAGGGCCACATTTTCAACCAGCTTTCTATCCGACCTGGACTTTTAGTCAGTGGCAAGCTTCAGTTCTGCTCAAAATTCTACCCAACTCTATTACCCTCTGCCATCTTTTCGTTTCTTCTGGCTGCTATGGAAAACTTCTATGCAAGCAACTCTAAACAGGTCACTCATATGGAAATTTTATAATTTATATCCCCAACTGGGCCACTTTTTGAGAATGAAAGAGGATACTAAAATAATCAGTAGGCATTACCTGGATCTATGACATGTATAAACTGGGACTTCCCTGAGCAAACTAAGACAATGGGGGGTCTCCAGTGGCACTGACTTTGAAGGCTACTAATCTGCATGGCCAACAAGCAGTTCAAGTCCCACCTGTTATGCCACATAGACTCCCTTTACTTTTAAAAATTAAGGGTTGCCAGCAGAAGTTTTCTATTTGATTCTTACTGGAGGAAGATATCAACGTGTCCATTGTGCCATTGTCCTAGTTTGCTCAGGAGAGTCCCAGTTTATACATGTCATAGATCCAGGTAATGCCTACTGATTATTTTAGTATCCTCTTTCATTCTCAAAAAGTGGCCCTGTTGGGGATATAAATTATAAAATTTCCATATGAGTGACCTGTTTAGAGTTGCTTGTATAGAAGGTGGCTCTGTAAAGAAAGGGCCTATTCCCTCTCACAGGGACATAGATCTGGCCCCATAAAGAATAAACCAGGGGTCCTCAAACTACGGCCCGCAGGCCACATACGGCCCGCCGAAAACATTTATCCGGCCCGCCGGGTGTTTTTGCCGCCGCTGACTGTCCTGCTTAGCAGCCGACTCGTCCCGGGCCCGCAGTGTGCATGTGTGGAATGTCTGAGGGACAGTGAACTGGCCCCCTGTTTAAAAAGTTTGAGGACCTCTGTAATAAACCTTTCAATATGAGATGAGAATCCATGAGGTCATGCATGTGAGATTAATTGCAAAGCAATGTACTCATGTGAGATCCTTGTCTCTGTTCCATTAGAACCTTTTCTCAGAATCATCCCATCCCCTGGGGAACCGGTATCAGAGCTTGCACTTGGAAAGCAACATTTCTAACACATCAAATTTCATAGTTGGAGGCCCCCTCTCTTCTGCTTAGCCTCACTCATCTATCTCCTGCCCATTGCTAATCCCTTAAGCTTTAGGAGACCACAGCTGACACACATCTCTAGGTGACAGAAATAAGTTGTCAGCTGGTTCACCCTGAGCAGTGGGAGGCAACAACAATAATCAGGTTCAGAATAAGGGTAGAACCTGAAGGGTAATGAAGTATTCCGTGTTCCATTTGGTTGTCAGGCAGTCAGGGGTACTATAGCAGCTCCTTCTGCGGCCCAGGTTTAGCCACGCTGACAAATTAGACATGGGAGTCATTTTGGTCACCAAGTAATGGGCAGGTGTAGTTGGCAACAGGATGGTTCTGCTATTCCTGAGATTTCCCTGCTTTCACTAACCCCTAACACTCTAGCAGAGGCAGGCTAGAGCCTTAAAGCAGAGCCCACTCCCTCCCGACATCTGGAAGTCTAGGTACCCAAGGTGGCACGTGGAAGCAGGAATTAGGTTTTGTAAGATGCTGGGTGCTGGGAAAAAGGAGTTTGGGCACAGGGCTCTCTTGCCCCACCAGCTCTCCTATCTTTAAATTCACCCCTGGGCATAATGGCTATAATCCATAATTTGCTTTTCGTAAAAATGACAAGGAAGACAGGTGGCTACTGACTCTAGTCTCACCTTTCCCCACCAGGAGATCTTGCTTCCACCACTCATTGTAAGAGCAGCACTCAAGAGCGTGAGATTCGAATCCAGACAGACCTAGGTTCAAACCTTTGCTCTGCCGCTAACTGCATGGCCTTAAAAAATGAACTTGCTTTCTCTGCGCCTCATTTCTCCCATTTGTAAAATGAAGATAAGAATACCTTCCTCATAGTGTTAGCAAGAGTAATTAATAAGATGTCATTTACAAAGTGCTTAGCTCAGGCTTGGCACCTCATGGAGTTTAATTAATGGTAACCTTTATCATGATTGATATTTGCTGAATGAGGGAATAACTGAATAAGTGGATGAATGAAATGGGACTAGATCGGAAGATGGAATGAATGAATAAATAATAATTGAGGGAACTACTCTGAGCTAGGCACTATGCTATACATGGGGGGAAATGGTGAGCAAAATTCAGATGTCATCCCTGTTGTAATGAACTACATAGATACTGTTTCTAGACCTTAGTTTTAAAAGGAAGTACAGCACTAATAAATGTACATTTAAACTGAACTTAAAGTCTCCATGAGAACATAAGACCAGGAAACCTTATCTTAAGGAAGGCGTTTCTGAAGACGCACTATTTCTTTTCTTTTTTTATCCACTTGAGCTGCCTTTTTTATGATGGAAAACATTTAACATACAATTTTCCATCTTTTTTCAATTATAGTTCACATTAAATATTATTCTGTATTAGTTTCAGGTGCACAACATAGTGGTTAGACAATCATATACTTTACAGAGTGGTCCCCCTGATATTTCAAGTACCCAGCCCCCCGGGCTCATACATAACTATTACAATATTATTTTTTCCTCCATTGACCTCTCCCTGGCCACCCCAACCCCAGCACATGCCCTTACCCCCCTAGTGACTGTGTCCATTGGTAATGCTGATATGCATGCATACAAGTCCTTTGGTTGATCTCTTACTCCACCTCCCCTGCCTTCCCTCTGAGGTTTGACATTTCTTAAGACATCGTCTCAAATCTGAGGGATGAGAAGGAGTTAATGAAGGGAAGTGATGAGCATTCCAGGGAGGAAACAGCATGCATGGAAGCCCTGTGGTAGAAGGAAACATGGTGTGTTCAAGGAACCAAGGTCAGCAATGTGCCAACTGGGCAACTGTAGCCATGAAACTGGAAGTCAGAGGAAACACCTGGATCCTAAAGCCTGTGCTGTCCACACATGGGCATGGATGAGCTCACATAGGAGACTAAACGTGATTAGAGACTTAGTAAGCAACCCAGGAGAGTTTTTTTTATCATGCAAGCAAGGGTATTCCAGTTACTATTGCTGCATAACAAACACCCCCAAAATGTAGTACCTTAACACAATCATATTATGTTGTTGATGATTTTGTGGGTTGAGAATTTTCAAAGGGCTTGACTCAGCAGTCCTCACTTAGGGTCTCTCATGCAGATATAATCAGATGTCAGCTAGGGCTGTAGTCATCTGAAGGCTCCACCGGCTGCACATCCAAAATGGCTCACTGGCATGGCTATCAGTTGACCCTGGTTTTCATCTGGGGACTCCACTGGTGACTGGAGTGCCTACAGCAATTGACTGGAGTGCTTACACAGAGCCCTCCCACTGTGGTGATCTCAGGGCAGTTCAACTTTGTAAATTATGACTGATTTCCCCCAGAACAAGTGTCCCCAGAGAACCAGGGAAATGCTGTATGGTTGGTTATTACCTAGCCTCAGAAGTCACACAGTCTAACTGATGCTGCACTCCACTGATTGAAGCAGTCACAAGGTCAATCAGATTCAAAGGGAAGGAGCACAGGACCTCCCTCAACATGGGAGAAGTGTGAACAAATGTTGATGTCAAGTTGTAAAACCACAACATAAAAGAAAAAAGAATGCTGACCCATGTCAATTGTTGCTAGGAGCTCAAGTACAATGAGATATGAAAAAAGACAGGGTTTAGCAATGTGTAGATTATCACTGAACTGAGCAAGAGTAGCTTTTGTGGAAGATGGGGGCTGACACAGTAAAGACCACTTCTCAAGAAATATGGCTGAAGCCAGAAGGAGCAAGATGGAATGGCAGCTGGAAGTGGATGGAGAGTGAATTTTCTTCATTGTTTCCTCCCTCTCTCCTTCCTTTCTTCTTTCCTTTCCAAGTGGGAGAGCTTTAAATGTAAACATTGACGGCAAAATCCCAATTGCAAGGAAGCAAACACAATTTCTCCTTTTCTAAAGTTGTCTGTGATCTCCTCCATGCACAAAATACCTGGTCTTCATTTTCCCTGTGTGTACATTTTGTAACCCTAGTAGACTAAGGATTTGCTTTCTGCTGTAGTTCTCATAGCACCTTACACAGAAAAACTGAGCTCAGGTAAAGTTTCAATAAATATGCCCTAACTAGTATATTTACATTCCAGATTCAGAAATCCTCAAGGAGAATGGCTGAGTTCACATTATCTATTTTTTCCAGGGCCTGAAATACCACCTGGGCCATATGGGTGCTCAAACCTATGTAACAAACCAAACCAAATAGAACCAAGCGGGAAAATTGCTCCCGTGGGATGCTTTTTGAGAGAAGAAATAATGACCACACCAACCTCAAAAGTTCCCATGTTGAGCTCTTTTCAGACATGTCTGAAGAAGCTCTATCCTTGGCCAATAGTGGGACTCTTTTCCAGAAATGATGCTCAGGATCCAAACTTCATTTAATATTTATGGAGGACCTACAACATGCCAGACTCCTTGGCCTGGGGAAATCCATTTCTCAGACTTGACAGACTCCCAATGCAGTAGCTATCGGCTTCTATATTATATATCCTAAATGCCAAATTTCTAGATGCATCAGAGGAGGTCGCCTTATTTAGAAAGCAAACAAACATTTTGGTTAGAGGTTCTGAAAATAATGCAATCCATTTTTCCTTCCTCCCAACTATTTTCCATTCTTATGTAATGTGTGTTTTACAAAGCTCTGGCCAAGCCAGGAAGCAGAAAGCAGCAGCCAGCTCACATCTAATGTAGTCAGGACCAGGGGGCCAAGGCTCTGTGCCAGGTAACTGTGGACTTGCTGGATGCCTTGACTCAACCCATTTGCAGCAAAACAGGGGAGTGCAGGTGATGAACAGACAGTGTAGGTAGAAGTCAAAGCCATGGACAGCACTGGCAATTTGGAGAATAGACTTCATTGGTTCATATTTCCAAGGAGATGGAAAAATCTTTTCTCAATTAAGAATCTTTCATTCTGGTCTCCTTTTGGCTCTGTTCTTTGGACATGCCATTGTCTTCTTGGAGCAAGAGTCTACAGGTGACTTTGCGAGTGCATGACTGACCACTTCTGAAAGTTCATTGACTAGTTTAGGAAAGTATTAGAAAAGTCCAGAGGGTTTCTATCAGCCAAGAGGTGTGAGGAGACAGAACAGCTCAGAATTTTCTACCATCTTGTTAGTGTAAGTGGGGAAAAGGTTTCACTCAACCCTCTTAGGGTCTCAGGCTGGGTATGGAAATTAAGCTAAAGATAGATTAATAGGAGAAAACCATACAAGTTTATTTAATATAAGTTTTACAGAACACTGGAAACTTCATAAGGAAATGAAGAACCAAAGAAAAAGATCTGTGTATTTTTATCTAGATTTGATGAGTGGTGGACCTTCATGGAGAAATACCATAGGTTAAGGAATGCAAGGTAAGTATACATAGGGGTAGGAGGCTTAACAAGGCCTGTTTATTAGGATTCTTTTTGGTGTCCCTTTGTCTTCAGAGATAAGGATGCTCCTTTCTTCCAGGTATAGGGAAGTAACTTCTCACATAAGGATTTTATGACCTGCTTCAGGGGAGAAAGTAAATGGGAGGAGGAGGTCACAGTGACCTCACTGCTTTGTCAGTTTTCTCAAACTTCTTCAGTTTGAAGCATTCAATATTCCACGGTGCCATATTTTGGAGTAACATGTCCTAAACCCATCATGTCCTACTCCCTGCCTCCTTGCTCAACTCCACATAAAATACAATATATTGTAATTTGTCAGATTTAATGGACCCATTCTCACCGGTAGCACTTTTGTTTATAGTCCCAGCTTTTGGAGACAAATGTAGATTTCTATGCTTAATTAAATGTTAATAATTGTTCTTTTCTGAGTAGGAGCCTTCAAACGCCAAGTCCAATAGTTTTTAATTCAGTGGAAAGTGTCTCTTAATACTTTTATGAATCTTTAAATACAAATGAGAGGCTGCAATTAGCATAAATGGCTGGAGAATACAGGGTAAGCTTAATTCTTTTGTACGGCACCAACCTGAATGTTAATCACTTCAGCTAGAATGAGCAGGGGTAAATGGCAGCCTTTCACACTGAAGTGCATTTTGAACGAGATTACTTTATTTCCTTGGTTTCTTTGGGAAGAATGAGAAAACTTGGCCTCTAAGAAGAAAAAGAGGAGAATATTCTCCAACCCAGGTCCTCCAAAAGCCCTGAAACTTTAAGTGATGCCTCTTGTAAAATGGAAGGTTATATGACCTTTAGGCATGAAAATCCATCGAGTCTGTATCATATGGTCCTTTGAATAAAATTCTGCCCAGATTATCTCTTCTTCTGCCCACAAAGCACCTTTTCCAGCCCACAAAGGAGTTGGGTTATGACCATATTCCTGAGATTTAAGGATTGGCAAATTTGAACTCATTAGGGCAGCAGAGAAGCCAACAAGAGCCAGTGATAGTCACATTGCTAGTTTTCCATCACTCCTGCATCCTAACAGGTCTTCTCCTCAGTTAGCATGTCTGCCTCTTGACCATGTCCTTAGAAACTCTATAATTGCATTTTTCAATCTTGTTTTTCCTAGAAGAATATCTTAATGAATTCTGTCTGTGACTTTGGAAAGACA
>NW_005871092.1:3771674-3774906 GCF_000147115.1 Myotis lucifugus
CCATCACACACTGAAGATCCAACTCAATTATTAAAGAACTAGAGGCCTGGTGCATAAATTCGTGCACAGGTGGGGTCTGGCCGGCCCGACCCCAATTGGGGTGGATTGGGGCTGGGCCTGTCAGGAGGAGGAGATGGTGGGAGGTTGGCCAGCCAGCCCGCCCCCGATTGGGGGCCAGAAGCCTGGGGGAGGGGCCATGGCCAGCTGGCCCTGCCCCTGATCGGCCAGGTTCACTGGCCACAGTGGGCATCATAGTGACCGGTCGTTTTGGTCGTTATGATGTTATGGTTGCTGGCTTTATATATATATGATTAAACCACTAGGTTGTAGATGGCAATGTTGAGCTGAGAAATTTTAAAAGTGTAACTTTAGGAATGTGATGCTGTATCTTAGCCTTAGCTCCTTAGTGTTGAACTTGACTTTTATTGTATTTGAGTGCTGCATTCAGATTCAATGGTCCTGCCTGCTTGAAGCAATCTGAATTGTGCACACAAGGGAAACTTTTGGCCTGCCTATTAAATGGTTGTACAAAATTACATTTCTAAATAGCAGCAAATCCCTTGTCAAAAAAGATTGTTTTAAGATCTCACGGAGTTGTTATCACTAGTAATTAATAGTAAGAAAATGCTTGCAGATTAACAGGAATATGTTAACACTAGATTACCTGACATTTACAAAGCAGGTAGATACACACACACACACACACACACACACACAGATACACACACACACGGATTCACACACTATAAAGGAGAAAGAATGACTGCTTCTCATAGCAACTTTTCTTTTCTGGCTCAGGCTGTACATTTAGAAATATATTTTTTTAATTGTTAGAAGTAGTTTTATACTATATTCAGTGCTCATAAAGTTTCACATTTAGGGAGCTCAGATAAAAATAAGCATACGCTGGTTCTAAAATGACCTGCTTTGATGACTTGATGACTAGTTTTTGCTTATTTTTCAAACCATGATTGCTCAAAAATCAGCACATCCTGCATCTTCCAGTTAAGAGAACTATTAACCAGAGTCCAAACCTGTGTGGTAAGCACGTGCTTCCACAGCAAAGCGTTGGGAGCCTTCCTGTTTCCTAACCAGAACACCAGCGTGCATTTGTCAAAGCATTGAGCTCCATCGCGAGCAGGAGACAGTAAGTCAAATACAATTTTGAAAATTTAATGTGTCAATTTAAAACTGCCACTCTCAGAGTGGTTAGAAAACCAATTTCCAGTGGAGCAGGTCAGAAGTGGTAAACAAATTCCCACCGCTAAGCAGTGGCTGATGCAAATTGTCTGAAATGAAAGATATTTATTCATGACCACAGTGGGCTCAAAAAATTTAATTTAGAGAAGGGTTTTTTTTCACCTTCCCTGGTGTATGCAATTCTTAAATAAATGATCAATAGCTAACTTGAGCCAAACAGAATGACTTGTCCAGGATCAGGCAGGTAATTACTTACAGTGATGAGCTGAGGAAGTAAGGCACCCGGGAACACAGTGGCATTAATCATGGCTTGAAACCATTTCTCCTAGTCTAGTTGCAGTATTTGAAAAATCACTGGACAACTTTGTCCACTAGAAGATTCATAGATCAGGATGCATGTATTGAATTCTCCATTTCAGGCCCACCCCAGAATAGTTGAATTATCAATGAGAAATAATGTCATTTTGTGCTTTTTAGGACACATTGGGGTCACAGGTTAGCCAAGAGACTGAGTGAATGGGGGCTGAAGGAGAGGATAAAGCCTTTAAATATCTGTTTAGTTCCTTTTTATACAGATACATTGATAAATTTATTTGTTTTGAGTCTATGTTACTAATAATAAATAATTACAGTCACTAACAATACAGATTTATGATTATGTCTTTCTAAGAAATTGATCCCTTTATCACTATGAAATGTTTCTCTTTATCATAGGCAATACTGTCTTTAGTCTATTTATTCTCATATGGATATAGCTTTTCCAGGCTACTTATACTTATTATTTTCATCTTTTTTAAAAAAATCCACTTATTTTAATCTATGGATTCTTTAATGTGAAAGTGCATTTTTTGCAGATAGCGTAGAGTTGATTTTCTTCCTTAGTGGGAACTGAAGGTAGACCACTTATCTGCTCCATTTAGTTCTCAGAAAAAAACGCTCAGAGCTGGAGCTGAAACTTTCAGCCTCTATAAGCCAGACCAAGACAAAAAGACTAATGTTGCGGAATGAATCTGACACTTTGGCCCTGGAAGCTCCTGTACTTTTCCCCAAGGGTGATTCACTCATAGGCCCACAGAAGAAGTTACAGTGCAGTGTAGCAAAACTGAAGGAAAACTGGATATGCCACGCACTCACTCTACAAATTCTACTTCTAGGGACCTAGAAATAGGTACTCAACTATGTACCTAAAGCCATATCTAAAATTACAAACAATCTAATGTCCAACACCAGAAAGACAGGCTAAATAAAAATTTTAAAAAATATTTTGTAGCCATGAAGAATAATAAGGTAGATCTCTATGTGTGGTATGAAATGAACTGCAAGATAAGTAAAAAAAATCTAGAAACAAAATAGTGTGTATAATTTGTTTCCATTTGTATAATATATATATAGATAGATATTTTATATATTACTAGGGGCCCAGTGCATGAATTTGTGCACCTTGAAAGGAACTGCGGGCCAGGAGGCTGCGGTGGGCACAGGGGCAGGTCTTGGTCCATCTTCTGTGCCCCCGCCTGGCCCTTCCCACCATTGCCCTGGTCCCCTGTCTGCTGGCAGCCCCACTTCTGCTGTCGCCGCTCCCACACACTAATGGCACTGGCCCTGCTTTGCACCTGCTAATGGCACAGAGCAATTGGGGATGGTGCCAGCAGCAGGTGCAAGCAGCGGCTGCTGCCCCAATCGCCCCTCAGGAGCAGAGGGAGGTAGAAAAGCCCTCAGGGGCAATCAGGGCTAGTTCTAGGTGCTGGCTCGCAGGTTCCAGCGCTGGCAGCTGGTGCGAGAGGCAGCTGCTGGACCTGATCGCCCCTCAGGAGGAGGGTAAGGTAGAGAAGTCCTGAGGAGCTATCGGAGCCAGCAGACACCGCTCGCACCTGCTGACATAACCGATTGATTGGAGCCGGTGACGCAGCAGGTGAGAGCACCTAGTGGGTCTGAGGTGTGCAGTAGCAAAGTATTTTCAGTAACCACCAGAGGCTTGTCTCAATGACAGCGACTGGTGCCTCGCCTGCTCCTCGCGCCCCTGTTCCATCAT
>NW_005871092.1:3775089-3949369 GCF_000147115.1 Myotis lucifugus
CATGGAAAATTTCTGAAAAAGGTCCAAAAAATTATTTATAATAGTTGCCTTTTAGAGTGGGGATGGGAGTAATAAAATTTTTCTTTTTATATTTAATTCTTTTTCTTACTACAGCCTGTATTGATTATAAAATTAAAAGTCAGTTAATAAAAAGTCTCTTTGTGAAGAGGAAGATGGATCTAGCAGTGTAGTCTTTAGTTCTAATTCCTCTGTCATGTAATGAATAATGAGAACTTAGCTAAAGCCAGGCCCAAGGGGTCAGAAGCAAGTTTTACCAATTATTAGCTGCATGGCCTTGGGTAACCCACTTACAGGTTTTTCTGTAAATAAGTAGTCTTGGTATAGTCACAGAAGATGTCACATCTGCTACTTTGGCTAAGGGTATGGAAGACTAGGGGAGAAGCAGAGGCATTCCAGATGCTGGGCACCCCCATAAATCTGCTTTAAGAATGGATTTAACCTTATCTAGTCTACATTTATGGAGGTTCCATGTAAGTTACAGTTAAAGGAAGGATTCTGAGGCTAATATATACTAGTATTGAAAAACCTAATATCCCATGAATGTAATGGATGCACATCCACATTGGTTACCATTTATTCTGTGCTGAGAATGTGTCAAGCACTGTGCTAATGACTTAATATGTAGAATTTCTATTAATCCTTACAATAACTCTTGAATACTATTAACATCCCCACTTTACAGTTAAGGAAACACAACTTCTCTTGCCCTGGCCTATATCTCATAGCAACAAAGCATTGAAGCAGAGATGGGAAACAAACCCAAGAACCTGTGACTCTCAAGTCAATGTGCTTGATGACTGAGACACCATTCAAGCCTCAAAAGAGGGGAAAGTGTGTTCCTACCTACCAACTATTACCAAGCCCACCAGGAAGCTCCATGGCTGATTAGCATGGTGAGGTAGATGATCAGCCTACTAACTATTACCCGTGGTCGGCAAACTGCGGCTCGCGAGCCACATGCGGCTCTTTGGCCCCTTGAGTGTGGCTCTTCCTAAGCTTTAGGAGTACCCTAATTAAGTTAATAACAATGTACCTATCTATATAGTTTAAGTTTAAAAAATTTGGCTCTCAAAAGAAATTTCAATCGTTGTACTGTTGATATTTGGCTCTGTTGACTAATGAGTTTGCTGACTACTGACCTAGCCCATCAGGAGGCTTACTGGATGATTACCATGGTGAGATAAATGATCAGCCAGTGCTGCTTACAGAGTAGTCTAAAGATGATCAGCATTACCTGGGAGCTTATTAGAAACACAAACTCATAGGCCTGCTCCAAGATCAACTGGACCAGCATCTCTGGGGGTGAGGTTTTACCATCTGTACTTAAGTAAGATCCCCAGAGCATTCATGATGGCCTTTTCATATGAGAAGCCATCTGGGGACTTCTACTCAAAACTCAGCTCTCATCCCTGCTGTTATCAGAATAACCTGAAAAGTTCCTTAAAAGTATTACTGCTTAAGCACACCACAGACCACTTAAATCACAGGTGTGGCCTGGGAAGGTATGTTTTTAAGAACTGATATGCAGCCAAAGTTTAAAACCATTTTTCTAGACAAAAGTTAGAAGACAGTGAGCCTCAGCCTCTGGTTATACATTGAAATTACCTGGGGAGCATTAAAAATACTGATGCTTGGGTACTGCAGAGATTTTGTTTTAATTGTTCTGGAGGGTGGCCTGGACTTTGGGATTTTTTTTAATACTCCCAAGCAACTTGAACACACAACCAGTCAAGAACTACTATAAGAGGTATGCAAGGGAGGACCCAACACAAATCTGGTTTCTGATTCTACCTGGCTCATCTTCCCATATAAAAGTAGCAGAAGCTTAGGTCTAATGGCAAAATTGCATCAATGGATAACTCATAAATACCTGGACACTCTGAGCAAACTCCTGGTACTGGTCATGGCACTCCAAGTTTTCAAATTTTCCCTGGCCGGGTGGCTCAGTTGATTGAAGTGTCGTCCTGTACCCCCAAAAAAGTTGTGAGTTTGATTCCCAGTCAGGGCACATACCTAGGTTATGCGTTTGATCCCTGGTCTGTCAGGGAGCATACTGAAAGCAACCAATTGATGTTCCTCACATCAATGTTTCTCTCTCTCTCTCTCTCTCTCTCTCTCTCTCTCTCTTTTTCTCTCTCTCTCTCTTTCATCAATAAACAGATCCTTGGTGAGGATTTTTTTAAAAAGACACTTATTTGCCAACTTGATTATAATTTAAAAGTTCTGCTATGTCTTGCTTCTTGTTGTCTCCCCTAAATCAGGTAAAAATGAATACAGATATTGCAATATGTGAGCTTGACACTTATTTAGCTGTAACCGCATAAATCTGAATCATCATTCTTAGGGAAGGCCAAAATTGCAGCCTGTTGAGAAGGAGAGGCTAGAAGGAAATAAACTCAGACCAGAAGCACTCCTGAGAAAATTATGCCTTTTGGGGAAGAACAATGCATCATACCTTTTAATGAACAGGATATATTCACTAGGGTCTCATGTTAATTTAGAGTTCATGCAAATCCCCACTGAGGAGTCAAATTTGCATTTATATAAAGGCTGAATACCAAAAGGCATCTGTCCTAAAAATTTATTTTTCTAGGAAAACTTAATAAAATGAAAATAACATCATCAAATCATTGGGTGAGGGTACTAAACAAAGTCTGGGCTTCTAAGTCAAAGAGACCCAAGTTCAAGTTCGGGCTTTACTTTTTACTAGTTAGGTAAATTATTCCATTTCTCTAAGGCAGTGGTTCTCAACCTTCTGGCCCTTTAAATACAGTTCCTCATGTTGTGACCCAACAATAAAATTATTTTCGTTGCTACTTCATAACTGTAATGTTGCTACTGTTATGGATCATAATGTAAATATCTGATATGCAGGATGGTCTTAAGTGACCCCTGTGAAAGGGTCGTTCGACCGCCAAAGGGGTTGCGATCCACAGGTTGAGAACCGCTGCTTTAAGGTATAAATTCCTCATCTGTAAAATGGGGATATCTCTTTCCTAGGTTGATTGGTAATCAAATAGCATAACGTACATAAAGCTCCTAACACAGTGATTCTAATGCTGTCAGCATCAAATAAATGTTTTAAATTTCTTTTATTATCTTTTCTCAAATAGATACAGATCAAATGAATTTATTACCATTAATTGAAATCCATTCTGGAAATCACCTAAATGCTTCGAAGCCACCATTCCAATTCTTGGGGTACTTATAAATTCTCTAGGCTCTTCATCAAAGGGACTATTATGACTCAAACCAGGAAGAATGAGCATCAGAAATTAAAGAGCAATAAGAGATTGAAAGCCATCCAAGAAGGAAAAAAAGACTATGAAATCAGAAATAAAAAATGGAATAGAACTTGAAGCATGAGCTTAACCAACCCACACCTTAAGAAGTCTTAAAGATTTCCTCCTTTGGCTGCTCTAACATTACTCATTCCTAGATCTCCTCCTGAATATCTGCCCTCACCTTCTCAGTCTTCATCTCATGCTCTCCTCTGGCCAATCCTTGTACACAATGTTTTCTCAGGAAGAAGGGAATATGGCTGAAGGCAGAAACTTGGAATTTTCTCCTCACACCTGATGTTAAGGATAGCATTTGAAGGATGACTCTCAAAGCCATTCTTCACTCCATACTCGTCTTCTGAGCTCCAAACCTGAATATCCAACTGCCTGCTGAATATTTATATTTTGCTTTCCCACTGAAACCTAAATCCAACATGACTAAAACTTAACCAGCATTTCCCCCAAAATCTTTTGTTTCTTATAATCTACATCTCAATGAAAGATGCCTCGAGTTACAATCACACAAGTCAGAAACTATTCTTCCATATCTAATCATCAATACATTCTGATAATGTTTTCATTAATTTATTGGATAAGTCCAAAATCTATCCACTTACTATTTGGAAAGCCAGATATCTACATATGAAAAATTAATAACAGTAAAATGTAAATTTCATTCATTTGTTCAATATTTATTGACATTTTGTTCCTTGGTAGACATTGCTCTAGGTTCACAGAAAAACAAAACAGAGACTCTGCCCTTGAGAAGCTCATAGACCAAAGTACAAATGGGAGAAGAACATGCTTATGTATCAATGACAAAATTCTAAAGCTGACTATGATAACTACAATGCAGTATAATATTTGCTAAAATAAAGTCTCTCAACCTTAAATATTTAAAGAAGGCCTCATGGGGAGATAGAATTAGAGCAGAAAATATAAAGATAAAATGTATGTCCAGAATATACTACTACCATCACCACTACCATTACTGCTAACATTGATTAAATACCTCACTGTGTACCAGGCCCTGGGATCAACAGTCCATATATATATTATCTTATTCATTCCTCACAAAATTCTAGTGTGGTGGAGGCTGCAGTAAAAATAATTCCATTTTGCTGATAAAGAAACTGAAGTTCACTGAGTTTGAATATAATTAGTAAATGAAGGAGGTTCAAACTCAGGTCCATTCTTCTCAACCACACTGAAAATGACATGCCTCACAGAATATAAAATAAATGCCACAGAGGCAGGGCTCAAGGTGTGTTCTCTGAGATGGCAGTTAGTAGGCACATGTACATTCCAAGCATATTGGGTCTAGTCCACAATTAGATGTGTGCTATAAACATAAAGTCTACATTTTGAAGTCTTTATATAAACAAAAGAATGCAAAATATCTTATATTGATTACATATAGAAATTATAATACTTTAGATATGTTGGGTTTAACGAAATATATTAATGTCATCTTTTTTGTTTACTTTGTATGTGGCTATTAAAAAATTTAAATTATACATGTATCTTGCACATGTATTATATTTCTACTAGAGGCTCGATGCACGAAATTTGTGCAAGGGGCTCGGCCCTCACAGCCACGGTGGCTTGCCTTGGCCCTCGCAGCCCTGGCTTCATCCGGAAGGTCATCCAGAAGGACGTCCGGAAAGTTGTTTGGCTGTCTGGTCTAATTAGCTTATTATGCTTTTATTTTTATAGATTGGACATTACTGAGCCAGAGGTGCTGAGGGGGGAGTAAGATAACAATGGGCAGAACTGTCTGAGGTGTCACAGAGGCATCAAGCCATGAGCTGAAGGTTCAAAAAGATGAGTCAACTTCGAATGGGGGGGGGGGCTGCAGAGTCTTCAAATAGAAGGAATTGCTGAGAAGGAAAGCTAGCATTTCTGTCAGGGGAATAGAGCAGAGATCAGCAGGTACTGAATCACAGTTTGTCCAGGATATCTGCACGTAACTTAAAACTCTCATTTACACTGATGTTTATAAACAGGAAATAGCTTTTATTGAAATGTTCATTAAATAAAATGTAAGGCCTATTGTAATTCTATTGCAAAGGGAAGTAAACTGTCAGTTTAAATGAGAGTGCCATTTGGATAACTATTATTCTGTGAAAATATCAGGTAAGGCAGGTCCTCGAAAATCTGAGATTGCAATTTGCTCATCCTTGACATTTTCAAGTACATTTTCTCTAACTGAAAGGTAAAACTCTAATAAATTAAAGATGTTACTTCAGATAAAAGACTGTACTTCTGACTGTATGTTCTGGCCCTAGATTGGTGTTAAGCTCTCCTTTTTCAAAAACATTCACCTGAATGTGTCTCCAGGGGAGATACTGTGCTTGTGTACAGATGTGAAGTTGAGCTGACACTGTCCCAGGAAAGGTCAAGGGCTTTGGAGTTAAACAGATCTGAGTTGTCATACTGGGTCTCTCACTTACCTGCTAGTTACTTAACCTCTCAGAGCCTAAGTAGCCTCATCTGTAAAATGGAGCCAACAATACCTTTCTACTCACTCACACAGAGATGGTAAAAATTAATTGAACAAATGTAGGTAGGGCATTTAGCACAGTGACAGGAAAATGGTGGAAGTTCAGTGAATGGCAGACACACCTACTCACATCCATTCATAAATATATGCACCCAGAGTGAGAAACACAGGCTTGATTTTTTAATATATTGACTGTTGATGCTGAATGGTTGTGGGAAAGCATATGCAAACCTGTCCAAGTGACTTCCTAAGGTATATGTCTAAGACCATGCCACCCCTGGCTGTCTTTAGGAGTGTTTGGAAAGCTCCATTAAATGCCAAGTAAACTGAGAATATAATATTTGTATAATAAGCAGCACTTTCCTTTTCAAAGTTTCTTAAACAAGATAGAAAACAGTCTTTCAGATGAAGAAGTATGTATCACAAGAGATGGGGCACATATTGATGAGATCCCGAGTCTAAACAATACAGAAGTATTAGGCAGAATCAGCAGAATTAGCCATAGAGAAAATCTGGTATTCTATCAAACAAAATAACCAACTCTCTTTTGGCTCTTTATAAAAACACAAATAACCCAGCCAATTCTGAATTAATCATATGCTCATGTCTGGAGAAGTAGGCTGGATTTTTATTTTATGGTATTGATTCTCATGATACTCAACAGGACTTTAGACTCTGCTGAAGTAAGAATTATTTCACCCATTCCTGAATCTCCCACAATTATTAGCTCCAGTGCCAACAAAATATTGAACTAAATCAATGAACCAAGGAATGAATGATTTGGGTTGAAAATGAACACATTTTTACATGCTTTCATAGGGAATGAGTCCACTCTGGTACAGGGTATACGTGTTGGACCCTCCAGGGATCCTTAGGACTGTGATGTTCCAAACCTGGTTATAATTGAAAACCCAGAGGGAACATTTTAAGATTACAGAGATGCTTGCCCCTGATCCTGTTTGTGTTTCTAAGGTGGGGAGTACAAATATTACTCCCAGACAATTCTGATAATCAGACTTGAGCCTCACTGTCTCAATCAGAATCCTGAAAAATCTTCCATACCTGGAGTAGCTCAATGGGCACTCAACAGAGAAAGCAGATTTCTAATATTTAGGAGCAGTGGTCAATAACTAGTACCAACACTGAGAGAATGGGTATGCGTTCTTTGAATTTATGTCATCCTAAGCTTATCGGGGAAATGTGTTTAAATGAGTCATTCGTAGGGCAGGCCTTTCAATGGTGATTTTTGTTCATAAATGGAAAGTGCGACTCATTGAGGTCATTAGAAGCCAGACTGGCAACTGAGCTGATCCTTTCCCAAGTTTGCTTAATCAGGAAGGAAGGAAAGGTACCAGTGTGGAAAGACACCAAGGAAGTCAGGAGCTTCAGACATCATGTCTGTACTGAGTAGCGTACCAGGGGTATGAGAAGCTGTGTGAATCTGTGTACATGTATTATCTCACAAATTAAGAGGAAGGTTGGGCATGAGGCATCTCATAAACATCTCAAGCTCCGAAGCAAGCATAGGAGTGAATGTATGGTTGCACGTTCCTTACCTGTACCCAACATGTAACCAGCAACCCTTTCCAACCTTAGAATGCTAGTGTTGTCATGCTTACCAGAAGCCCAGGCAATTGTAAAGAATTCATATACAGGAGGAAAGAGATTCGACATCCAGTAGAGAAGTGCTTGCTCAGCTGATAAGCTTAGCTCGGAACAATAGATGGATCAGGTAAACCCATCAGCTCTCATTTCTAAAGACCTCTTGAAAAATGACAGCTTCGGAATATAACTAGGGAGAGTTATCTGGTTGTTAACAAGGATGCCAGTTGGGATATTCAGTCCAAACAGAATTAGAAGGCAGGTAGCAGTAGAGGCCGGGTGCAAAGGGTACTCAGGGGAAGTCAGCTGACCTGGATTGTAGTTGAAATTAAAGGATTTTAATTCCTGCTCTGCCCTTGGCTGGCAGTATAAACCTGGACAAGTTGAGTTTTTTAGTCTGTTCCAGCTTAAAGAGGGAATAAAAAATAGAAACTCATAGGGTTGTTATAGAGGTTAAATGAGATAATAATTATGAAGTATATAGCTAAGTGTTTCCTACTTCTTAGCTCAGATTTATGATCAGAGAGTGTCCACCATATGCTGGGAGAACACTTAAACAGCAAGTTTTCTGCTTTGGATACGTAAATAAATGGCATCAAAAAGCTGAGTTACCACTTAACGGGGTAACAAAGATTAGAATTCTACTTTCCACTCATTCTCTCAAGGCTGGCATGAAGAGTAACTCTGAAGGATCCAGCTTCATTGAGATCAGCCGATCAACTTTTTTTTTTGCCTGAGTTTGGTCATTCATTCTCCAGAATATGTGCCACATAGCTCTGTGAACTCAGTCATCTGTGGTCCCATAAATTGATATCTAATTTGTGTCAAATGTGTCAACAAGTTAACGAAAAGACAGCAAGACTGGTTCTTTTAGCACATGTAGTCTTTCTGGCAGCTAATTTATAAGCTAAATTGAATCATCAGCACCCAATTACATTCCTCCTGCATCGTGGCACAAATTGTTCATTTTTATTTTCTTGATGGAGAAGTGGAGGAGGAGGGGGCAGCTATCACTTTCTCATCTGAGTATCTCCTTGAATTAGAATATGTTTCACTCTTGAATTCATCTAGTTTCCCAAGTCTAGTGAAGTAAGGAAATGTTATAATTATATTTTCTGGTCTCCTACATATTTGTCTCCTTTGCTATAATCTCTGTTGCTCATTAAACTCCCACTGACTCTATCAAGGTTAAAAAATTTATCTGCACAGATCCCAATATCCGCTGCAGTCCCCAAGCACCCATGAGCCAGCAGCTTTTGTACTGAATCTCATCCAGAGAAGGGGTTTATCATTTCTGGATGGGACCTGCCAATAAAATATTAAAGTCTCTGCAGTCTCAACAGCCACCACCAGAAATCAACTGTTCTGTCTAGCTGGGACAGAAAACATAGTTCTTCCTTCTGGAAGGGGTTGCCAAGTAATAAGCCATACCACCCAGCTGCAGCGCCCATAGTCCTACTGCTAGCACCACTGGTTGCCTGTCTCAAACCTGTCTGACCCCTCCATATACCAGCTAGACAATAAAGACAAGTTGAGAGCACTCTAGCCTGCACCAGATCTAGTCTCACTTCTGTCTGGATTCTGATACTTGGCCACAGGTCCTGTTTATGACTTTAGTCTTTCCTTTAGGCTGATGTTCAGATGACAGTGCTCCAGATCTATGTAAAGCCCTTCCCTCAAAGGCTGTCGCTCAGCATTGTACTTCCAGCTCCCCTGGTTTGGTCTACCTCAGTGATGGTTTCAGTTTAGATTCCCCTGAATCAGACCCGGAGACAGAGATTTGGGTACAAGATCATCTCAGAAAGGGTGTGTTAATGAATAGGTTATGATTGTGGAAAACTTGTACTCAGTCCCAATAGGTGTTGCCCAAGAGACTGCATGGAGACAACTTAGAGTTGTTCCATGGATGAGTGAAGAAGCTGGTTGAGGGCCCTTCTGCAGCGTGATCTCCCTGGGGCATCCAGTTTGCCCTACAGGCAGACCATACTCCCCACCCAGGGACAGCCCTCAAACAGGAAAGCTCAGGAGACTGTATAGTATCTGTTGACCTCCCAGAGGGCTGAGGGGATATAGCCAGGCACCAACAGTTTCAATAAGTACACTATCACAGGTCAAAATGAGCAGAACCTTATCAGTCATCAGCTGAAGAGGGTCCAAACACCAATTGGAGATGGTGACTTCACTTCCTTCCAAGAACATCTCAGGCAAGAATAACATAGATGAACACACTGAACCAAACAAATGGTACACAAAGCCACAGTTGTGGGTTGGAGTTTGTCTATTGTGGGTACAGAAAGTAATGGTTCAAGGAACTCCTGTTAAATGTGAAGCAGTGCACAGAACTTGCCTGCATTGCTTACTCCGCATGTTTACCATAGCATAGGTTATTATATTTAATTCTCCCAATGATACTGTAAAATAGGCATTTGTGTTCTCATTATACAGATGAAAGTGTTAAAGTTTGGAGAAATTAAGTAATTTACCAAAAATCACACTGTAAGTCATGAAACTGGTGCTAAGACCCTCTAAAGCAGAGGTTCTCAACCTGTGGGTCAGGACCCCTTTGGGGGTCAAATAACCCTTTCACAGGGGTCGCCTAAGACCATCTGAAAACACATATATAATTACATATTATTTTTGTGATTAATCACTATGCTTTAATTATGTTCAATTTGTAACAATGAAATTGGGGGTCACCACAGCATGAGGAACTGTATTAAAGGGTCGCGGGATTAGCAAGGTTGAGAACCATTGCCCTACAGCAAGGCTTGCTTGCTGGGGAGGTAGAACAGAGAGACTTCTGTCTGTAGGCATTTGAGACACTCGTAAGAATACATCCCACCACCACTGGACTGTAACTGAAGCCTAAAATGTCATCAATTCATTCATTTGGGGAAAGCATAAAAGGACCACCTAATTCCCTTAGGAAGTATAGCAAGTAAATCTATTACACTCTGAACTAATCTAGTGCAAGAACCTTATGAATCACCATTTTTATCTCCAGTACCAGCACAGAGCTTGGTGAGTTAAAAGGTCCTTAGTATTTATATGTTGAATAAATGAGTCAGCCTCAGTGTGAATAAATTTAGGAAATAAGTATATGAAGGGTATATATTTAGGGAATATAAGAGTGTTCCAAATTTATGTAAAGCCCATCCCTCAAAGACCATAGCTCAGGCTAAATATTTTTTTAAAGTAAACAAAGAAGGCAAAGAGAACTTAGAATTTTCCCCATTTCTCAAATTTTATTAACTCGGAATCTGTATATGAACTTCCCCTTTGTTTCTTTGATCACTATAGCTGACACTTACAGGCTTCCTTCTACTTTCCCAAAGTCTTACTGCTTATGTTTATCTTTTAAGGTCTTACTAGGATCCTAGATTCCCCTCTAGACTCAATACTCAGAAGAAATCATCCTTATCTGTCTTGTATTCCACTCTATACTCATTTCCTACTTAGTATGGGCCCAAACACAGAATGCAATGAGATGTACAACTGGGATCCCCAAAACTGAGTTGCTGATCTTCACTCTAAAGAATATTGAGATGGCCAGAAAATGTTCAGAGCTACTGTTTGCTCCAGAGGTCATAATGACACTCAAGACATCAAATCCTCGTCTTTGACTCCACATTGTAGAAAATGGGTTTCTGTGGTCTCATTCTGGATCAAAATATTTTTCTTCAGTATGCACATAAAGGGTAAATTGCAGTGGGTTTTTACAGTAGAGGAGAGAGTGGGCTCTTCTGTTTGAATAACAACAAGGAAAAGTACAACTTTACAGCCAAGGAGTAGGGTTCTGCAGGAGAGGACCAGTGGATAGTAAATTACTAAGAGAAAACACCAGAGGTAAGGGGGGATTCTGGCTAAAGCAATCTAACAGGATTCCTGCTGAAGGCAGGCAAGGGTGATCAGACATCACCTGGAGGAGGGCAGGAGATGAGAAATTTGTTCCCATATCAAGGGTGATCAGATAGTGAGGGTGGGGCATTCTGCCTAAGCTGACTTCGTGGGATTCTTACTAAAATTGGGCTGTTGAGTACACACCTAAAGATGAGGCCTTGTTGAAAAAGAGCTCAGAAGAGCCTGACTAGAGTTTGGTATAGGAGAGAGTCTTTGTCATTCCTACCTACCAGATTTGTCTTCTGTCTCAGGAGCCCACAACTGCTCAGGCAAATTCCAAACTATGACAAATGTATCAGATTATTTTATTCCAGCCCCAAAGAGTATATGAGTCATTATAATTCTCAACCACTGCTACACACTGTATAGTCAAATAATTTTACAAATTAAGAAACTAAACCAGAAAATGTCAAAGTTAGGATTTAAATCTGGCAATTGAGATTCTGAATTACTGCTTTTCTACTACACCAACTGATAGGAATGTTCAAGGGTAATTTTTTTTTAAAAGGCAAAATCATGGTTCATGTACAAATGTAAATATAAAAGAACACATCAAAAACTTATTTTAAGTCTAGTTAATAATGAAAGAACCACTAAGATGTTAAAACTGATTCAAAGGAGAAACCGAAGGACACACATATAGGCATTCAGGGATGTCCAAGTACATTTTCTAACAGATGCAACACTGACCTCTCCCACGGGAAGGAAATCAAAGACATCTTTACTGGACAAAATCTATGCACTTCTATGATCAGGAATCATTTTCATCACCATCAGGTCTCCACGAGGTTAACTTCTATCTCTACATAATTGCAAAATAATCAGACAATGAAAAGCACTGGCCCCTATACAATCAGATAACTCTGGTAGGATCTTCAGACAAGACCTGGATCCCATCAAAAGGATTCCAAAGAATTTTGGGCCCATTTCAAAGTCTTTCACAATTGCTCATGTTAGCAGCATGACATAGGATGAGATGCTTCTGAAAGGATCAGTTAAAAGGACAATCTATCTAGAAGCCCTTCTAGTCATTTTGCTAACCTGCTCTGTATTATTCCCTGCTTCAAAATGAGAATCAGAATCCCATTCCATGGTCCAGTTTAGGGAACTCTGCCAAGCGGAAAAGAGATGCTGTGGAGACTTCTAGAAACCACAAGAAACTCAAGCTGCAGCAATTTTTAACAATGCAAAATCACAGTGCTCAGCTTACCCACTCTGAAAGAGTTATTGCCAAGGGCTAATCACTCAGATATAAAGGAAATAAACAACCTCACCAGACAGCCTGGCTTCTGGTGACCCTCTCACAGAAGCGGTACTCAAAGAGTGAAAATTAACTTAGAGCAATTTTGAATGTCAGTCAAGAATTCTGCACACTGTCCCTTCCCCATACATTTGAATGTGTACATCAAAACCAAACATTAACTAAACACTCAAAGTATTCTTCAGTGAAGTAGGCATGGTGGGGGATCCAGAAGGAGGAACGGGGAATGTTTGGGATCTGGCTACATATTTGACCACATGGAGCAAAAGAACACAGTGCTTATCTGAGGATAATGTTGTATAGCACATTTTAGGGGACATTTAAAGGAGTGAAAGAAAAAACAAGCCTACTATCATATCAGGGATGACTCGAGGCAGGGAGGGGTGGACACCACAGCTGGGTATTGAAAAACAGGCAAGACTTAACCAAGCCAAGTAAGTTGGGGAAATAGCACTACTCCCCTAGGGAAATGCTACCACAGCTGCAAATAACATTGAGCTATAGCATGGCAACTCCATGGAATTGCCCTGGGCCCTAATGTCATAGTTCAGAAAAACTAGCCCAATTCTCCCTTCTCCCCAATTCTTCAGGTAGACAATCACCTGAATCTTATCTACTACAGAGGCTGCAGCAGCTAAATGTATCAAATCAGTTAGTGGGGGATGTGTCACCAGCATGAATATAGCTACAAGATGGACAGAAGAAAATCCTGAAAAATAATACACCTTAATTCAGAAAGAGTCAGAAAGACTTCCAGGTCACCTGGCTAGTGTGGCTCAGTGGTTGAGCATCGACTTATGAACCAGGAGGTCGCGGTTTGATTCCCGGTCAGGGCACATGCCCAGGTTGCAGGCTTGATCCATAGTAGGGGTTGTGCAGGAGGCAGCCGATTAATGATTCTCTGCCATCATTGATGTTTCTATCTCTCTCTCCCTCTCCCTTTCTCTCTGAAATCTATATATATATATATATATATATATATATATATATATATATATATGTCTCCCTTTTATAAATGATGATGCAGATGATATATATATATATATATATATATATATATATATATATATGAAAGTAAAGAAAGTAAGTCTTTATATATATTAAAGAAAGTAAGTCTTCCAGGTCATTGGAACAGAGTCAGATAGGGAGGCTAATGTGGATGTAAACCCTTGTTCTAGGGTCTGGTATTTAGTAAGTCTCCGATAATGACTAGCTATGAGGCTCTCTACCTTGCTGCCCCTCTGAGTGTATTTGGAAAATGCATCTTATTTTATTCAGTATCTATTGAGGCAATCATGACATTTGATATCATTTACTTGGTAGATCTTATCATCTGCACTGTTCAATAAAAAGAAAAAAGAACAGAATGAAAAGAAACAACTGTCATGAGTAAGACTAAGTATTTTGTGTAAATTTTTATTTTCATCTATCCAGAAGGTCACTAGTTCATGGTGTTCCTCTCCACTGTAAAACCATTGTAGAAGCCTCCACTAATGAGATTCTTTAAAAATAAATAAATAAACAAACAACAACAAAAAGTTCTGTAAGTCTCCCCATACTGCATGAAGGACACTTAGGAGACTATTGACTTTCTGCAAATAATCAGTTTATTGATACATCCTAAATGTAATTGTAAATACTCAGTGGGGCCATTTAACCTTAATGACATGTGAGCAAGAAAAAGCAGAAAGACTGATGGGCTCCTGCAAGAGAAACTGAAAGTTATGAAAATGGGAAAGGGTTTGTCCACTAATTAACAGGATCAATGGAGTGGTCCACTTGTAGGCAGAACAGCCTGGTGGTTGAAAAAGAAAACTCATAGACACAGACAACAGCATAGTGATTACCAGAGGGGAAGGGGAGGAGATAGATGAGAAAAAAGAAGGATAAATGGTGATGAAAGGAGACTTGCCTTGGGGTGGTGAACACACAATACAATATACAGATGATGTATTATAGAACTGTACACCTGAAGCATATAATTAACCAATGTCACCCCAATAAATCCAATACCCTTAAAAAAGAGGGGGGGAGACAAGACACCTCAGACATCAGATCTTAACCTCTGTGAGGTTGTTTCCTTTTCCATCACCCGAGGACTGTGTTAAACACCTCTGAAGATACATATGAGAAATCACTTAAATGAGGGCATAAATGGAAAGTGCTTGCATATATGTGATCAATAAAGTGTAACTATTTTCTTCATGACACTCATATATATACTGTATATGCCAGACTCAGACACTCTTTGCTCTGTCCCTTCACAGATTTAACTTCACTGAGATGCTTTCTTCTGGGGAATCAGCAGATAATCGAGGACTTGGAGTGCAAACTATGGAGATTTTTTTTCTGAACTTACATAGTTACATTATTGAGGTCTGCTCATATAAGGTCTGTGTAAATTAGATCTGTGGTAGGAGGGCTCAGGCATGAGCAAGGAAGCAGAGAATTCTCTCCAAGAAGTGTGTTCCCCACACTTAGTTCTCAGCACTCTGTTTGGAATCCAGTTAGAAAATTTCCACTATGCCATCTGCAAACTGTTTTTGCCATGGGGGGGAAAATGAAGCTTGTGGTAAACAATCTGTCTTTTGTGTTCTCTCTCTCTCTCTCTCTCTCTCTCTCTCTCTCTCTCTCTCTCTCACACACACACACACACACACACACACACACACAGGCTCCAGCAGTTAGTATAACAAAATAAAGCAATCTTCAAAAACAAAGTTCAGAAACCTCCTTCTGGAATATGTGCTGATCTGCACACACACCTCCACACACACCTGCAGACTATGGTGTGCCATTGGTGCTTGACATTACACTCAGGAATGAGAATTTTGAAGTTTGTGCATGTGTGTGTCTCCCTTTTATAAATGGTGATGCAGATGAGCTAGTGAAAGGGTGTTTGAGAAAAAAGTAGAAAAGATGAGATGATTCTCACCCCATCTATATTTCAAAGTAAATCCCCAAGCAAAATGAATCTGCTCTTCAAAGATATTTTCCATCAAAGAGTATTCTGAGATCCTTGACAGGTTTCACTGTGGAATCCTAAATAGATCAACTAACTATTTTACTTTATAGTCAGCTTTCCTCCAATAATTGGGGGTTTATGTTCCTAATAAACTTGGAAAATCAGCTTTAACAACCAGGTATCCTCAAGCTGACAAGGCCCTTGGAATTCATCTGTCCAAACCCATTCGTTTACAGATGAGGAACCAAACTCTTGGTCAAGATGTGTCAGAAACCCAAGGCAGACTGGCTTAAAGCCAACTGGAACTTTTTTTCAAGTGACTAAGAAGTCCAGAAGTAGTATAATTTTCCTACTGAGCAAAGCAAAGTGCTTAAGCACCATCATCTAGCAACTATCTGTATCAATTCTCATTCTACTTGTCTCTGTATTGCCTTAGTTTTAGACAGATTCTCTCTCTGAAAACATCAATCTTGTCTGGCATGACCTCCAATTTACATCTAGGATATCTAGAACTTCAGCAGAACAGAGCTGTCTTCCCCAGAATTCCAGCAAAAATCCAAGGGTTCATACTCATTGGCCAACCTGTGTCACTCCAAGGTCCTCATGTACTTGGAGTGAATGGAACATGCTGACTACATGCCCACCCCAAAACTATGGGCTGAAGGGAAGAGGTCACCAAAGGAAAGTAAGGCTACTCTTACCCTTAAAAGACAGATGAGTTGATATTGGGCAAAATCAACAGATATTTATTGCAGGCCTCAAGAAGGGCTATGACTTACCCAAACTCACACACAGTTAATGGAACACAAATCTTCTGCATAATGTTGTATTGAAATTTGACCATTATTAAGAGGAACCTGAAAATGGATTTGTTTTTTTAGTCAGCAGATTCATATCAGGATGCCTGAACAGTGTACAACTACACATTGTCAACTGAGAAAATACATAACGGCAAAAGCTTCTAAGAATTCAGCAACACCTTGAACATCATTATTCATCACAAAGACATCTACATACATTTACAAAATAGCCTTCCAGGTATGTGCCAGACATCCTACTTAGTCTACAGACAATTCTTGCCTCCATGGATTCACAGATCCTTTGTAGTAACTACTAAACATCTCACTGGTTTCACTGCTCAGGAAATTATTGAGAATTGCTGTTCTAATCCTAGCCTTGCCATAGAATAAAGCAATGTCTCTGGTAAAACTCAAGTAATAATCATTCTCAGAGACTCCTCCATGGAGAAGATGGAACTTGAGTGCTGTGGGAAGAGCATGATTGCAGCGTTGGGAAGGGATGAAGCTACCTTCCTTTTGGTGGGAAGAGGAGGGCTAAAGAACATCAGATCAGCCTGGGTAGAGGACAGATGTGGGCTGGAAGGCAGTGGTGGGCTGGATTTTGGAGAGCCAGAAAATCAGCTCCTGGCTTCTGTTTCCATACATCTTCTGAACACATATCTTGATACAACACTCGATGTGGGGCTGGTTAGAGATTCTCAAATTGGCAGGTACTAGAATGAACAGAGTGATAAATTACCAAGAAAATCTTTGACTCTGTTAGGAAACCAGTTCTTCTGATCTGTGCTTTTGTGGAATTACAATAAATTAATTTCAGGTTATCAGGCTTGGACTGAAGATAAATCATCATTTCAGGCTCCACTGAATTTCCCCTGTATGATGAGCAGGGAAACAGTCCCCAGTTACCATTTTCCATAAAAATGGAAATGGAGGCTCTGAGTTGGAAATGCTGCTCGGAGCAGCAGAAACTCATATTCTCTTCTTCTGCTGAGGGGACCTTCCTGGTATTGTGTAATCAAGTTAATAATAACTGCTTTTTTCTTAAGGTCTTCAAATTATCAAAACCATTCACTGAGCTCAAGGAACCTAGGAGGTGTTGGTATCATGACTCATGTTAAGACATTTGTTACTCTTCATCTTGGCTCCTTGAATGGTCTACAATGGGCCTATGCACTAGACTGTTGGAAAGGCCTAAGCTCTTGATCATGAGCAAAGATAGAAAGACAGTGAGGTCATTCTCAAAGCTGATGAAGCCAAAGACTATACTAGATACATTCTAATTCATTATCTCATTTAACCTTCCCAAAAATGCACGATAGGTGTTATCCCCTTCAGATAAACTGAATGGGGCTCAGAAAGGCGAAGCCACTTACTTACAGGCAAATAGCTTGTAGTGGCCTAGTTGACTATTCAAGAGTCAAATCAAGGTCTGGGTCTAAAATCCATGTGCTTCCCGATACATTATACAACTGTGACAAATCAGGACAGGGGAAAAGGAGTGACAAAATGGTTTTGCCTGTTATTATTTCATGGCTATTAAGCTGAGACATACCCAAGATGTGAAAAAAATTAGAAAACCTTACTCTCCCCCTCTCACTTTTTAGAATTATTTACCTAACTGTAGATGAGTAATAATTAACCCATTTCCATCAAACTTTATTTTGAGCTCACCCATTGAGCCCCTATAATGTGCTGGCCACTTAATGATGTACTTAACCTCAAAAAACTCAATGAAGTGGCTACCATTTGTCCTTATTTAACATATGGGATATTTAAGGAATGAGAAAATGAAATAACTCACCCAAGTTCACCAAACAAGAAAAGTGACAAAGGTAGAATTTCTACCCAAGTCTGGCTCCCAACCCAGGCTCTCCCCTGAGTGGCGGGCATGTAGCCATGTCAAGCACTTGATGGCACTGTACCTCCAGCCATTTTTGTTCAAAACCACTTGCCACAGAGATTTTCAATTAGGCAGGGAAGGCCCACTGCCAGCAGAGCATTCAGAAGCCTCCTCATTCAATTATGAATTTTCCCAAAGGAATGGAAACTCCATCAGGGTTCCTTCCTGCTCAAGGTACCAGCTGCCAAGCAGCAATTGGGTGTTCCCTACAAGGCAGAACTGTGCTGAATTTGCCAGGTGTCATTAAACTGTCAGATCCTTTTCTGGAGCCCCACCAGCCTGACAAGCTAATTGTCAGGTGTTGAAATCAACAAGTTTCAAAGGGTTTGACAATTGACCCCCTTCTGACAGTTGAGGCTACTCTCGCTCTACTTGCACTGCTCAGTGTTCTGTGTCACTCGCCTTCAAGCCCAGCGAACCCATATCCGTTTTAGCAAGGCTCGTGCAAAGCATAATCAGGGAGGTAAATCAGCTGCAGCAAACACATGCCTTGTGCATGCCCAAGACGAAGATATTGTTTATCATTCACTGGGTTATTTGCCATAAGTCTGTGAACCCCATTATCGTTAAGCACAAAGCAGAAGCAAAACATTAAACTGTAACGTATACGCCTACATATCTCAATTACCTTATTTGAGACAGAGAAGATTAGAAATACTCTTTCCCAATTAGTCAATAAAAACTTAACAGCCCTGACCTGTTTTGCTCAGTGGTTAGATGATAGGCCTGCAGACCAAAGGGTCTTGGGTTCAATTCCTAGTCAAGGGTGCATACTTTGGTTTCAGGCTCCATCTCTGTTCGTGGTCAGGGCACGTGCAGGAGGCAATCAATCAATGTGTCTCTCTCGCATCAATGTTTTTCTCTCTCCCACCTCCTCCCTCCCTCTGCTCTCTTTTTAAAAAATCAATGGAAAAAATATCTCTGGGTGAGGATTTTAAAAAATTAACATTCACAGGTAAATTTATAATAAAAACTGCATTTATTTGGGTTATCCATGTTATAAACCAACGCTGTTTCAAGAAAGGGGAGGTGGTGCTTTTAGCTGAAGGGAATACAAGTGATGATTATCAGAATTCTTTCCTTTGGGCAATTCCACCTTAAACTATGAGAGAGAGAGAGAGAGAGAGAGAGAGAGAGAGAGAGAGAGAGAGAATATGAATATGAGAGAGAGAGAGAGGAACATGACCAGTTGGAGCTCAGGAATTTAAGGGGAAAATAAATACACCTCCAGGAAGAAATCTAACCTCCTGCAGATTTAGTCCAGTCTTCCTGGCCAATCTTGTAATTTTAACAACCACTTAGATTATCTATGATGGGCCAGGACAGTTCCAGGTGCTAGAAACACAGTTTAACAAAACTATCTTTGGAGGCCATAAACCAATTGTTCAACCATGATCTACAGAAATACTTGCTGGTAGAGAAGGGTGTGTGATTTCTATAGAAAATCAAAGAATGGATGGGGAGGGGGAAGGTACCCCAGATAAAGGAAAAGTGTGTTCAAAATGTATGTACACCTGGTAACTGTACCTTATTTGGTGTGGCTAGAATGAAGCTAAAAATGTAGGTAGGAAAAAGATTCTGAAGGGTCTTGAATATCATGATAAAGGACTTGAACATTATTCTGAAGGCGTGGACAACAAATGGAGCCAAACCACTAGGGCACATAGCTCGCTATTTAAGTGAAGGAATCAGAGATGGAAAACAGGGGTCATAGGTCTAACCTACATTATCTTTTTGTCTCTCTGAGCTACGTTTCCTGTAATTAACTCTCTCTTCCCTAGATGCCCACCTTAAAGAAACTGTACTTAAATATAAGCTGAAGCCTCATATGGTCCTGTATGGATATGGTGTTGAAGTTAAAGAGACACAGCCCAACAACCATGAGTATTTTGAGAGCAATTCCAATTATTACTTAAACGACATGAAAGGAAATCAAGTCCATATTAGACCCTGACCTCCTTAATTCTTTTCTAACCCTTTTCCTTTCTCACACCTCAGCAGCTGCTTCTGAACCTCACACTCTTAAACCCACAGTTTCCTCTTATACCTCCCAAAGCTACCAAATCTGTGTTATTCTTACCCTATCCTTTAGCCTGTGAACTATCTGTAGAGGCAGAACTCCCATCATAAAGGTAAAGATAGAGAGAATAAGAGAGAGGAGCTGACTAAGCAAAGATTAGATTCCCTCAAAGTCAGCAGTGACAAGTTCAGTAAAGTCTGGGAAATGCACATTTCGATAAATTTTGTCCCAGATTCATCTAGTACTTTAAAGTTATCCAAACACACATTTGTATTCTTATATTTTCCTCCTATTACTACTTCTATGAGACTGATGGAACTGATTTCAGTATCTCTGAAAACAAACACTGACATACCAAATCCCCTGTCTGAGTTCGCTCACTGAGTCCCACCAGAGCCAAACAACCTTCAGCAAGGTCTCCTGACTCCAGCACAGACGTGTCATCCAAGCTGCCTGGCTCTTTCCCAAGTGCCACATGGCTCAGCCTCAGCAGACTCTCCATTACTGTGTTGTTGCTGATGAGAATAAACACAAGACTGTGAATCCAATTATGAAATCTGACATCTTAAGTGAACTCCATGATAGAGGAGGAAAAATAATTTTTCCTCTGCCTTTCTGAATTCTTAGCTGAGATTTCTATAATGAGAGACACATTAACAGGAGAAAAACAAGCAGTTTACTAACATGAGAGATACCCAGGGAGAAATAAGTAACTCAAAGAGGTGGCTTAGAATTCAGGCTTAAATACCATCTTAATAGGGAAAGGGTTAGAGAGATGTACACCTCTTAGAGGAGAGTAGATGATTTTAGGAAAGATGAATGGACCCTTAAATGAATAGATGAGCCATATAATAGTTTGTGACAGTTTGGTGTGGTGTTGACTTCTATTCTCCTTTCCAGTGACAAGAGTTAATTGTCCCCGGTTAGTGTAAGTTCGGGGGAAAGAATTTTTGACAATTGAGATCCTTTTAGAGAATCTATCTTTAGGCAGATAAAGGGAGTTCAGAGAAAGCCTCTCTCTGCATTTGCTGTATTTCACATGCCTGCAACACAAGAGTCAATATGTCATAGTGGCATATTTTGGGGTGGCATATTCTACTATCCTTCTCCATGCATGAACAAAGGAACTTAAATCCATGGGAGACGAAAATGGGGAGAAATGAACTCCATCTTCTTCATTTTTTACTACATCAGTAGTCTAGTCACCTTCTGTGTACTTCAACCGTGACCTTGAATATCACATCATTTCTTTTATGATTGAATTCTGCATGCCTACAATTTGTGTTGAAATCACACCAATTCATGCCTCCTGCCTGACAGATAGCTCCCTCCTAACCCCATCATCTGCCAGATGCATTAAATTTGGAAGGAAATGCTAGAAACCTAGCGTTCCCTTCTTCAAAGATGACTATGTATAAATTATTCAGAAATCCGGTATAACTGAGCAGTATTTGCTGGCCATTTTGCCCACCCTCCACCTTTCCTCAGGGTAGTGAGCAAAATTCGGTCTTCTACAGGATCTCTCATTTCATCTCTTCCTAACTTTCAAATTACATTTATTGACAGATAGGTAACTAAAAAAAATAACTAAATTTTCATGGAATAAAATAATGTATCGAACAGCAGTTTTAATATTATTGTGCTCAGATAAAAGGAGAGAATAGATGGCAATTTTGGTAACAGTAATTCTTCACATAGTAGTTCGGCAGCAGCCCGGTCTCCTCTGCCAGCAAAGTCAGGGACTTAAGCTGAAAATAAGTGTTGAAACCCTATTTACTCTCACATCTTGGGGAACTATCACTGCAAAATTTAAAAAAAATACTATTGGCATCAGGTGCATGTTCAGAATGTAAGTAGTGCTGTTAATTTACTCTAATTAATTAATTACAGTAATGCCCTGATCTACAGGGAATTTCCCTAGAAAGAGAAGTGGAATGATAAAAAACAGCTCTAAGCTGCTTCATCACTCACCCTGGAGGACGTCGGCCCCAGAAGAACTGCTATGGAAAATCTAGGGCAAGGGTGGAGTTTGAGAGAAACCCCCAGAGTATTTGGCATGCCAATGGGTCTCGTAAGCATCAGAACATGATCCTGGGCCCTCTCCTCAGAGTATCTGATAGTTCCTAACAAGTTCCCAGGTGGCATGGCTGCTGCTGGTCCAGGCACCACACTTAGGAACTATGGGCCTAGACCAGTTGCCTCACACAGTAGCAGGCAGAGCCAGCTGTTGGGATCAGCCTGACCTGGGTGTAACTTACAAATCGGGAAAGGAATTGTGAGACCCCAATTACACACTCTAAGAGACACACCGCTCATCTGTGGATGGGTGACAGCCACCACCCCAGAGCTACTGGGTGGAAGGGGGGCGTATGGCCAAAACAGTGTGTGACCCAGAGGCAGCAGCAGCCAGGGAGTGTCTTTGCGCCACACGCACAGGCAAGAGAGCCTCAGTGCAAACCCAGGAAGGGACGCTCGTTTCCCCTGGCAGTGTCCTCCATGTGCCCCTTTCAGCTCACTTAGATGAAAGCCCATGTCTTCAGGAAAGACCAGCACAGCATGCGGGGCACTCTACAACAATAACTGACAGCTGCCGAGCACTTCCAAGATGCAGGGCCACATGCCAAGAGACGTACCACCTCTACCTTTCAACCTCCTAACAATTGTATGTGGTAGAAGCATCATCACGCCGGAGGAAAAACAGTCTCAAATAGGATTAGTGACTTTCCTAGGATTCGAACCCACGTTGGTCTAACTCTGGAGCCCAGGTGCTAGCTGCTGCGCTGTCAGCTCCCTATGATGGTGACAGTGATGCTATTTGGTGTTTTCTCAGTGCTTTCCAGCTTACACACTTTCCTCCCCATCAGTGAAGCTGTCCTCCCACCGCCCTAGGAGATGAGCAAGGTGAGCATGACTGTTCACCTCACAGATTCAGGGAGATAGTAGGTGGCTCCACGTCTGATTCTCCATGTCTGAACACTTTTCCTTATGCACAGACAGGCCCTGCTGCCACTTTTTATTATGAATCCACCTGCTCAGGAAGGAGCAGCCCGGTGGTCACAACGTAGGTCAGTGATGGCAAACCTATGACATGCGTGTCACCTTTTTTTGGTTGATTTTTCTTTGTTAAATGGCATTTAAATATATAAAATAAATATAAAAAATATAAGTCTTTGTTTTACTATGGTTGCAAATATCAAAAAATTTCTATATGTGACACGGCACCAGGGTTAAGTTGGGGTTTTTCAAAATGCTGACACGCTGAGCTCAAAAGGTTCGCCATCACTGGTGTAGGTGGTAAATGCAGGTCCCTGTCTCCATGTACGGAAAGGCTGTCTGGGGACCCAGCGTTAGCTGCAGAGTTCATGGGCTTGATGTCTGACTTGTGCTACATACTTGCTGTGTTCCCACAAAGAAATCATCAATATCTCTGGGTAACCTTATAAAATCCTCAGCAGCTCGGTGATTATTTGTGGAGATAACAAGAGATATGAGAGAAGGACATGTCAGGAAAAAAAATGAGATATAATCCCACTAATAACCACCCACACCTCATACCCATGTAAGGATCCACCCGCATGGCTTACATCAGAGTGTGGTACTTTCTATTCCCTCAAACCAGGGGTGGATTAGAAAGTGACACAGTTCAGGAAGAAGAACAAATATTGAGGAGAGAGAGAAGTGACATGTATGAGAAGCTTTTGTGTACAGGCACTCTGAGA
Source organism: Myotis lucifugus (assembly GCF_000147115.1). Classification (NCBI taxonomy): domain Eukaryota; kingdom Metazoa; phylum Chordata; class Mammalia; order Chiroptera; family Vespertilionidae; genus Myotis; species Myotis lucifugus. Next base: position 3,799,062 of record NW_005871092.1, read on the forward strand.
TGGGGCTTCAAAATAAATTTGTATATTTAATTTCATCCTTTTAAAGCATTGTGGGGGGATCGGAGAGAATAAAAAGGGAAAAGGGGGCCAAATATATGATGATGGAGGAAGACTAGACTATGGGTGGTGAGCACACAATGGAATATACAGATGACGTGTTATAGAATTGTACACCTGAAGCCTCTATGATGTTATTAACCCATGTCACCCCCGATACATTTAGTTTTTAAAAATAACATACTGTGGACGTAGTCTAAATGTTCCGGTCTTCCAGTTGAGCTTAGAGAAGCCAAATTACAAACCTAGAGCTGTCTTCTTCCCATGCCCCCTCTCTCCATGGTCAACCCCACAAAGTTCTGGAGAGAAAGGAGCCTGGCTGTCGGCCCCTCCAGGGGTGTGCTGCTGCTGGCTCCACCTGCTCTCAAGAGCCCCTTGGACACATCTCCTCCCAAGTCTCCTTTCAGTGACTTCATGTGGATGGCTTAACACCAGCTATGGTGGGAGTGTTCACATCATGCAAATCAGTGAATGCTACAATGCAGGGCTCCCCGCTCCGCCCCCCCCACCCCCCCCCCCCCACACACACACACACGCATACCTCTAAGAGAGCCCTTTTACCAGCATAGGAATGCCCTCCTCATCCCATGCACCAAGAAAACCAAACCGTATATCTTCTTTCAGCCAAGCTTTGTCTCCTACAGAGAGACCTTACAAGGTACTAAACCACCACTTAATATTTCTAGGAGGAAAACTGAAGTATGCTCTGATCAAAAATTGTCTTGACTTCAAAAGAGACTTTGTTCCTTTTCCTTCACTCCATGAATTAGTGTTCATTATCCCCAGCGCTCAAGCCAAGACTGAGTGTTCCAGGAACACTGCTCATTTGCCCTCTCGGAGCCCCCAACAGGGCTGAATATCGGCCCAGAACATGACAGCAGGGCCCTCTTCTCCATCCCAGCCTTGGGACTCAGGAAAGTGAGCCCAGGAAAATGTCAAATGGCAAAAACAAACAAAAAAAAAGGACTGTCACCTAATCTCCAGGAGACTCCTTTCTAGGGATTGTAAAGAGCCCCCTCTCTCTGGGCTCATGAAAACAAAGGGGTCTTTTCAACGTTGATACTGAAAGACTGTTTCATTCTGTGTTTGGAAGCAGGTAAAGTCTTCCAACTCCAAAGTCTGTCCCTCTCTCTTCTCAAGGCTCCATTTCCCTCTCAGCAGGGTGATCAAAGGGATCAAAATAGGCCTTTACTTTCTCTTGCCTTTAAATTGCCCTTCACACTCCACACAGCACCGCATGGTGCTCATTAGTAGCTTCTTATCTGATTCTTCTGTTTTAGAACTTCACAGATATTATGATACAAGGAATTCTCTTTTGCAATTCCCCAAGAGCTAAAAACAATTGCCTTTTATGTTTCTTAATTATTTAAAGAGTAAATAAAAATATCAGCATAAAAACAGCACTCCCCTCCCCACCCCATGGCTCCCCAACCCCCTTGCCTGTCCCATCTTCAGGGAGAAAACATGTTATTCTGGTGGAGTTGCTTCTTGCTCTTATCTTCCTGTTTTCAAGAATCACTTGCATTTCTCTGCTCATTACCAAGCCTACACTCACTCTATAGTCTTGAAGTCCCTCCATGCTGCCAAGGACACAACTGGCTCAAGCTCTGAGTGGCTCAGGTCGCTGCAGGACTGTGAAGCTTGACAATAACCTGAACCAGGGGACAAACACCAACCAGAAGCCCCAGGCTCCTGCTGCAGGCGGGAGAGCTTCAGTTGTGATAAAACCCACACCTGGAATTTGAGGACTTCCTTTTTTAGTGAAATAGAAATAACAGAGATTCACTTAAGCAATCGAACCTCATTTTAATTTCCAAGTCTAATCTTTCAATCAAAACTTGTTTTTCACTAAGCAAACAAACATTTTGGGAGGGGGATTTTATTTTCATGAACAGAGCATAGTACTAGAGGACACAGAAGGTAAATAGTTTAAAAATAGGAAGAAATTACAGCCCCGCAACACACACACACAGAGGGAATCCAGGCATCTTGAATCTTTTTTTGTTCAGTCCAACAAATGAATCAGTCAATTAATAAGAACTGCAGTAATCTTATTTACATAACAATGGCCCAATCAGGAACCTGGGCAGGAACTTTAAAAAAGGCAGTCTGTGCTTTGTCTCCTTGGAGCACACTTTTGGTTTCCACAGTAGGCTATGTTTCCCTGGTTTGCAAATTGTTCACCTGAATAAAATTTCTCCTTTGCTCCCCACTACACACACACACACACACACGCAATTCAGGAACAAATAATCAAAGTATGGTCCACCAATTGGATTTCTCAGAAAGATATAAGTGAGTAGAGAGGAGAGGTTGCAACATAAGACATGCTAGGCTGTAGTTCTATAAATGCAACAAGGGTTAAAATGCCATTGCATCTATCATTGCTGTTACTTCTTTGCCAGGGTCTTAGAGAATGCCAGCGGTTCTCAACCTGTGGGTCCCGACCCCTTTGGTGGTCAAACAACCCTTTCACAGGGGTTGCCTAAGACCATCCTGTATATCAGATATTTACATTATGATTCATAACAGTAGCAACATTACAGTTATGAAGTAGCAATGAAAATAATTTTATGGTTGGGTCACAACATGAGGAACTGTATTTAAAGGGCCAGAAGGTTGAAAACCACTGGTAACCCATCATTTGAATTAACCATCTGCTCACCAAGGCTGATCATCCACAGTGTGGTTGAAGTTGTGATCTCACAATGATTGAGTTTCTCACCCTTTGAAACTCTGGTAAGTTATTCAAACTACTCATAACTAATAAACCCAATATAAAAATTCCAATCATTTAAGGCTAAGCATCTTGCTGCAAAACATTTCTTATAATGAGGTTTTGTTGGTATTAGAATGTCTCAAAAGTAAAATGTCCAAGTATGTTCCTCACAAACTAATCTCATAAAATGCTTGGCATTGGGAGAGACAATCCTAATTAAGTCTGGGTATAATCCATACTAATCTCCTCCCATTGAGATTCACAATGAATATTAGCAAGTTAAAGACTTTGAGAAGCAGACACCTGTGCAACTTTAACCCAATACTTTCCCAATTTCTTTGACTAAGGAAGTTATTTGATGCATGGCTTACCATTGATTTCCTGAGAAGTGGAACTACGGTAAGGATTTGAATGCTAAGAGTTTCTTAAGGGAGTGGGGAACATGACAAAGGGGAAAGCCTGTATAGGTTACATAAAGGAGCAGGTTACCTCTAGAGATTCCTCTGGGGAATTCTAGGTGACAGAGTTGAACATACCTCAGAGTAGTCCCACATAAGAGGCAAAGTGGTAAGGTTTTCATCTACCAGCTCCCTTCCATCACTGGCCAAAGATTAACCCCCAATTATCAACTTCTCGGCACCTCCATTATGTCCTGCATGCAGGTTGAGCTCCAATAAGAGCCCTTAGGTAGTGAGTTCCAGGGCTTGGCAGGAGAAAGCCATTACAGTTCCTGGAACAGTGTATGCCAAGAAGAGATGTGTGGCTACTGCCAGCATCCCATACACTGGGTGACAAAGCGATACTTGCACCTTGTGGAACTAAAAGCCCACACGTTGGAGAACAGCTATGGGGAATGAACACAAATTCTGATGATACGAATCTTGGGGGTTATTTTTACTGTTAGGTTGAAGGTTAAGGAGAAGAAAAGTGATGACAAGAAGAAGGCACCAAATATGATTGTGCTAACCCTGTTTCTCTTCAGGCCTCTGATGGCACCTGGTTTTATTTCTATCTTGAGTTACTGCAAGAACTATGAGCTTTAATTGTCTGTTTTCCTCTCTCTTGCTCAGCAAAGGTTTAAGGAACATCTACTCTGTGCCTTGTTCTGGGCTGGTAACAAAGTTTAATAAGCCAGATTCTATATCCCATATTCTATTATAGAGAAAACAAAAGAGAGAGAAGCATTTTTCTTAGCTTAAGCCAAGGGATCCATCAAGACTTCATCTCCAAGAATATTTTAGAGATTTGCGTCCTCAAATAAACAACCAGTCTAGAAAATGACACTACTCATCCATCCAGAGGAATGATCACTTATCAAGCAAATACTACTGGTTCTGTGCAGAAACTTAAAAATACCCCTGATATTTAAGCCTGCCAGAGCAACTCTTAGAGAAGAAGATGGCAGAGGTGGGGCCGACATACCCCCAACTGAAAACGTTGCCACTGAGTTTAATGCCCACAAGCAATTTGCCAAGAAGAGATCAATAATGATTTACATTTTTTTAATATATTTTATTGATTTTTTACAGAGAGGAAGAGGGATAGAGAGTTAGAAACACCGATGAGAGAGAGACATCGACCAGCTGCCTCCTGCACATCTCCCACTGGGGGTGTGCCCGCAACCAACGTACATGCCCCTGACAGGAATCGAACCCGGGACCCTTCAGTCCGCAGGCCGACGCTCTATCCACTTAGCCAAACCGGTTTCGGCATGATTCACATTTTTAACAGGATCTGAACCAAGGTGACAATGAAATTATGGAAATAAAATCTGGAGAGTTATTCTTGGATACTGGCGATAATCAGAATCTTCTTAGTTACCCTATCTCTCCATATACACATTCTTTTCGTGCAGTTAAATGCTGAGGTCTGTCCAGGTTAAGAACCTCAGCCAGACTTTAAATCAGGCCAGCTGAATAAGAAGTATCAACACTAAATAGGAGTGTCTCCTATGTGTCAACATAAGACAAAGTCCCTGCCTTCAAGGAGCTTATGTTCCCTTGAAAGTTACAAAAAGGTGATTGCCATTTAGTGATGTGAAATGCCATAATCAAGAAATTTCTGGATCCGCCCAGAGAACATCCACCCAGTCCTCAGAGGTGAACAAATTTCCAAGGGTAGATATTAGGGTGAGTAGGACTTGGCTAGTTGCTATTTCAAAGTATGAAAAGAAAATAGCTGAAGTGGCTCAAATGAAGGCTGAATTCAGCTGATGCACCTCAGAGGGTACCTGAGACAGGAAAATGCTCTGAGTTTAAGCAGGGTCAGAGCTCTATAAGCGTGAGGAGAAGGAAGAAAGTTATGAGGTTGGGCGCAGGTAGCAGTGTTTGTCTGTAGCTGCTACAAAACTTGCAATTAGAACAGTGGGAGACTCTTCTGGTTTCCAGGTCTCTTGCTCAGGTGCAACACTTTCCGATACCCCATGTCTTGTGGGTAAGTGTCAGAACTTTACTTTCAAGAACTGTTTTAGCAAGTCTTGCAGTTTTGTTTGTTTGCTTTTTCAATTCATTAAGGTTCAGAAGCAGGGAAGGGAGCCAAAAAATGTGGAAAGGGGAAAATTAGAGAAAAGAGGCAAAGCTTGAAGGCAAGAGAGACTGGAGACCCTCTGTCACATCTGTTTTTATCTTTTTACAAAAAGATAATGCCATGAACCTCATTTTTTACCATAAAATACAAAATTATATTTTAAAAAAAGAGGAAGGGAACATCTATACATATAAAATGCTTAGTTAGGTTTCCAAAGGATGCAGGAGTAGTGGTTTCACATTATTCCTCCAGCCAATGAATTCTCAAGGGTTCAATGTTTGCCTGAAGGCCATGGCTGTTAATAAACAAATGTTGAAAGAACAATTTTTTTTTCAAGAATTGGTGTGACCTTCTGGTATTTGTATTTGATTGTGGTCGGCTAATGTAGCCCTCTCAGAATTTTCTTCTTTGAACTTATTGTTACATCTAAGAGAAACAAAATTGCTAAATATGTTTACAAGAAAATATGAATAAATACATTATATGTATTAATACTTTATATATAACCCTTAAGATCCGCAAGAATGAGCATGATAGGGGCCAGGTTCTGCCAGCTGAGATAAAAGACTTGAAAAGTGTTTTGATATTTTCAGAAGAAAGACAGTCTGTACTGAAGCTGTTGTTGTTAAAGCTGTGAATAATCACAAATATAACTACACATACCAATGACAAAATTTGTGAGCAAAGAAGGTAGTAAAAAATCCTCACAGTTCAATTACTTTGCCAATGTTAATTTTTATGTTACAAAAGGTTAGAGGCCGAGATGTTTTCCTGAGCAAATCTCTTTTCCCTTCTGTGCATGGGGCCCCACTGTCCTCCTCTGAGCGACAGGAACATTAAAAGGATCATCAGGAGGGGAAATTCCTTCTCAAACATTTCAACATTCTGTGTTTGGCTCTTGTGCTCAGTAGCTGCATGGAAATGGTTTCAGCTCTGGACCTCCTGGCTGAATTTCACAGACAATTTTTTTACTGCAAATGGGAGTTTTCTCTACATCGTGATATTCAAAGTTCTATCGGAGGACTGATAATTGTGATGCAGGGAGGAGAAAAATGGAAAGGGAAAAATGTAACCAATGTCTGGTGAATAAGGTCAGCATTTTCTAGGCCCGGGGACCTATTCTTGGGTATCAGAGAAAGAAAGCCTCCGTTTTTATTATTTATAGCAGAATCGTGGAGCAGGAAGATGGATGACAATAAGAAAAGATGGCTGAGAAACAAAGAAAACTTGACCTGTAGGACTTCAGACCGTTGCAAATAGACCTCACTATGTTCCCAGGCTGATGATTCCTGATGAGTATCCTAATGCTGAGTGGGCCTAGAGAATTCACTGGAAAGGGATCAACCAACCCATTATATTATCTCAAATATACTACAGGTACACCCAGAAAACTATTTACAAAGGTTAGACCATAAGTATTACACTTACTAAGCATCAGGTTTATAGGGATAATCTATAACCTAGACACCAATCATTAGAAAACAATTTTAGAGTGGTCAATTAACCAAAAATTATTTCCAGTGATTACAAGTGAAATATCCTTTTGAAATGAAAAGGCTTTTGTTGTTGTTGTTTTTGTTGTAGGTGGCTTTTTGGAGTTAGGTTGGTTTTGTTTTTCTATTCAGTGGTTTTCAGCACATAGTTGTCTTACACAAACCTAATTTTTGTTAAGTTTTTATTTTTTTAAAAATATATTTTATTGATATTTTACAGAGAGGAAGGGAGAGAGACAGAGAGTTAGAAACATCGATCAGCCGCCTCCTGCACATCTCCTACTGGGGATGTGCCCGCAACCCAGGTACATGCCCTCAACCGGAATCAAACCTGGGACCTTTCAGTCTGCAGGCCGATGCTCTATCCACTGAGCCAAACCGGTTTCGGCTTTGTTAAGTTTTTAAACTGTTGCTTATTTCCTTAGCTCAGCAGTTCTCAACCTGTGGGTCGCCAACCTGTGGGTTGCGACCCCTTTGAGGGTTGAACGACCCTTTCACAGGGGTCACCTAAGACCATTGGAAAACACACTGACCACTCAGGGCCATGGCTGGCCAATATTTTGTTCCACTACATCATAAACTCCAATATCTCTCAACATGACAATTGAAAAAGTCACACCCCCATTATGGTTATTAATTACAGCTAGTTCCCCCAAATGAATTAATTTGTGGCATTTTGGTATAGTTTTGGATTGCATTTATAGAACATACAGAGCAAAAGAAACAGAAAAGAAAATTAAGACTGTCAGATTCCAGCAACCAGAAGGACATGTTTTATGCATTATTTTTAATGATTTTCCTGTTAATTAATGCTTGTTCTTATACTTTTAACGAAATGAAGAAACTCTGAAACTTTTAATTCCTTGCAAAAGAAATGTATCATGTCCTGTAGATTTGGCTGGTGTAATGCTCTTCATGAATAAAAAGCTTCCAGCATTAAGAATTTTTAACATCCCAAGTCCTTAGGGATCTAAAAGTAGAACATTTAGACGGAATATAAAAGACAAAAATCTAGTTAGAAATTGCCCAGGAGAATCAAGACAAATACAAAATGCTTAAGTACTGCTGTAGGAATTTAAAAATACATAAAATCAGCTTAAAATGACCCAGTTTGATGCCTACTCTGCTCAAGGTGTGTGATTTTCATAGCTAAAGAAAACAAGGTAGTTAGTTTATAAATGGTCCACAGTGAGTTAAGAGATACAGGTTCAAATCTTTGCTCTTACACTAACTAGTGGTGTGACTTTGAAAAACACACATCCTCCCTGCATCTCTGTTTCCTCATTTAAGAAGTAGGAATCATAAAACTCATCTAATCCACTAGCTGGGAAAGGAGACACCATATTGAAAGTGCTCCAACATTTTAAAATGTGATTTCTTTGTAAATAAAGACCATGAATGCTATTTTCCAAAAGTTAATTTTTAAAAGCCTAAGGCACCCAATTGGGTATAGGGCCTCCTTCTTTTCCTGGAACTGGGGAATGTGTTTAAAGACAACAGCATTTATAAAGTCAAGTGAAGCTGGCCCCAGCATCCTGCCTCGGTGTCAACTGTCACAAAGTGAAATAAACTGTGCTTCGTTCACAGTTAATGTCACATGGCCCTTATTAGGTGATGGGTCATCTTCCACTCCTAAAAGTTACATAACTTAGTACAGAAAAGAGTATGTAATATAAATGATAGACAATGAAGAAATGGCCTGGTGCCCCATAGAGGAAATATATAGCATCCAGTCAAAAGGCCATTAATAGAGAGAAAGAGAAATTAAAAGACGGGGCAGAGAAGACAAAGATGGTCTCTGAGAGCAGATCTACAAGATGGAGAGTCAATGAGGTGTGGAGAGATGCAGGAAAGCAGAATAATTATTATTGAAGGCTTCACGTTGATTAATTATCACTGAAAAGAGATGTCAGCTATAGAACATTCTGTGAACTTTTCAGTGTGTCCAGCAGTCATTCTGAGTCAGGGCAATCGAGCTAGTCCTCTGCACATTCTGCAGTTATCTGAAGACTGAGAGTGGTAGAAGTTTTGAATAGAAACCTCACCTCCTCCCCACCTCAACTTTTTCAATAGATGTAACTTTCACACAGAGGCACACTGACTCCTAGTTGGCCGGGTCATAGGCCTCAGCTTTGCCTCATAGAGCAGCTTCTCTTGTCCGTTTCATGTACAGAAGATCTTTCTGTAAGTTCTTTTTTTTAAAGGTACCTACTGTTTTTTTCTTTTCCTCTATTTTAATAGAAAGCCTCTTTGTTATACCCAAAAGAGTAGCACGAAAGCCATAAAGACTTGAGCTTTATTGCCAGGAACTAAGCCTTCAAGAAGGGTTTCCATTTTATTTTATAAAAAGACCATTTTAAAATGGACTTTAGAATCTGTTATAGCTTGAGAAGAACACTACCCAGCAAGGTTGGGAGAACCCGTTAGCCAGCTGCTCAGAAGACATTGCCTGCCTTGGTGAATTCTCCATGGCTCATCTCTGGCACCTGCCTCTCAAGTCTCAAGAATCTGGATTTTGTCAGCACTGCAAGAGTGGCTCCAATGATCTGGGTGCACGCATGTTAATCCAAGCTAAGGGAGGCTGATGCCAAAGCCAGAAGGCCAAGCAATTTGTTAGTGGGATGAGAAATAGAAATGCCATGTGAACCAGAACCCTCAAACAGATGCGCCTAAAGCCTTCCCTGTAGACAGGTCCACATGAGAAAAGACTGAGCAATAGTTCTCTCCGTGCAGGAAAATAAACCATCCAGCAGGCTTACTTTTTGTTGCCAATGTCCCCCCAGTGAGGAGGGCTTTAGCACAGTAGCAACCCAAGATAGTTTCAGCCACCCAACCCCTGCCAGTGTTGGTAGAGAAGAACAGGAAAGTGGAGACTCTGTCCATCTTGGGGTCCCACAGGCCTCACCAGCTAGGCTTTGTCAGACACAATGCTTTGACTGAGTTAAGACTCTCCTGAAGTGACTACCCCTTCTCAATCAAGCAAAACAACTCCTTTTAAGGAACTGGGGAGGGAGGCATTAACTTATTTTGCCCCTTGGGGATGAGGATGCAGGCTGCCCCTGGGGCTGCAGAGGAAGCCAATCACATGTACATATACAAATACTGCAAATTGATATGTATATAATTAAAATTTACTTCAAACTTCACATTCTTCTTGCAAGGGCTCGTTTCAAGCAGCCAACCTGCCCTTAGCAATTATGGCATCTTATTAAAAGGAACACTCTCTTATAATCAATTAGACTCATTACCTTGCATATTCAATTTCTGCCAAGCCACAGTTGAAATAATCACTTCAGAGAATCTGTTTGTGAACATCAGACCTACAATCATTACTGAGTGCACTCTAGGCTAATCTGTTCCCTTCTGTTCGCATTTATTATTTTTCCCCCAACATGATACAATACAATGATTAGGTTTCTATTTAATGACTTAGAATTACATGCTGCTCTTGTCTCTCTGAGAATAAACTTAGATGACCTTACATAAAGTTTTGTGCTTCCTCAAAGTCTGCAGTGCTAGAGTTAGAGGTGGAATCTTAGTTTAATCTTATAGCTGGGCAATCAAAGCCATAGAGTGTGTAGGTTTTATCTGTTTAACTCTCAGAGATCTATCTCATTTCTCCAGTAGCTGCATTGGGTCTCATTACTGACTCCACATCATGTTAATAACATTGACACCCTTGCTGAAGTCTTGACCAGTTGTCCAGCTATTGTCTCTCAGCTTCAAATCCACCAATTTATACTCTGCTCTGGTGCTTGGTCAGGGACTCTGCAACACCTTTGTTCTTGATTATCTGTCTTCCAGCTAGGTTTTACCAATGTGAGGTTCTGAGGAGAGATCAGAGGTTAAGAGAGAAGCAGAAGGTTCCTGATTCTTCCTGTTCGATTGCAGATCTGAAAAGAGAGCCACTCTTAGGCACATGACACTTGGTATACTGAGTGCAGAGACTTTTAATTCTTTTTTCCAATTACCCCAAGTTTTCTAGTTATTGCAGAAAGCACAAAAATTAGGGAGGCCTGACAGGCCCAGCGCCAGGTGAGATCTAGATGAGATCTATCTAGAGAAAGGATTGGCAAACTATAGTCTGAGGACCAAACCTAGCCTGTCACCTGATTTTGTAAATAAAGTTTTATTGGACAAGGTCATGCTCATTCGTGTCTATATTGCTGATGACTGTGCTCACAACTACAGCAGAGTTGAATAGTTGAAATAGGGACCATATGTCCCACAAAGCCTAAAATATTTACTGTCTAGCCCTCTTTGTCAGAGGGCTAAACTCTTTGTCAGAAAAAGAGTTTACCATCCTCTGATGTAGAGGATCATATATCCTCACTGTACCTCCCAAAGGTGTGCATATCCTACCAATCCCATTTCCATCCACTCTGGCTCTCACAGAACCTGTAGTTAAACCCAATGAGACCCTGAGACTGAGTGGAGAGCTACATAGTCAAGATGAGGATGAAGTAGAAAGTCAACATGGGTTATTAACAGCAATAATGATTCTAGGAAAGGAGAAAAAGTGGCCCTTTGATCTCTCAAATACCACTGCCATCTCAAACAGAGGAGAATTTTATAGCCAAGTACAAGCACTTTCATCCACCTCCCAAGTACACAGGCGCAGCATGGCTTTGAAACATTGGCAGCTTTTTATCTTTTTGGCCTCTTAATGGGGAGGCTAGAAAGTGGAAACCCTCCCTACGAATGCTTTCCCATTTCCCAGAGGCATTTCAATAGCAATTTATCACATGTGTGTTTTTTCAATTCTGACTGTATATTCAATTTTGGCTTGGGCAATGATTAGAGAAGGACTTGGAAAAAGTAGAATGTAAGGTACCCACCTGTAGAAGTCTGAAACCTGTATAGCAAAACAAGATTTACACACTTGAAAAAGGGAATTGCCATGTGTGTGAAAGTAGAGTTCATTCATTCATTCGGCCAACATCCGTTAGTTTTGAGGAGAAAAAGAAGTTACTAATTTAGTATGGAGGTGATAAGTTATTCAATCAAATCATTGCAATAACTTTTAATGAGTGGTATAAAAATCACAGGTGCTTTGGACACATAGGAGTAAATAACTCTCCTAGAAGGATTGGGAAGGATTTGCTGAAAATATATTGAAAGTGTCTTAAAGGTGTCTGGGAGATTTCTGGGGAAAGCAGAGTCCAGGTCACTCGCCCCGATGACCACAGCCTTCCCAGGGAATTCAGACAATACTAATAAAAAGAGATACACAGTTAACTTGTCTGTCTTACTTGTTACTATTGGACCAAGAATTGTGGGGCTCATTGACATTTAGGGACATTTATTGGTCTTATGATTTCAATTGGCATAAGAACAGTAAAAGGAACACCCAAAGTTGGGTTCTAAGTAGTTCCCTTTGACAAAAATGTATACTGGCCATACCCTTGTTTACAGTGACAAATCCTTTTCTAAAGACGCATCAGCACCAACCTCTCTTCTGTCTCTGTAACAATCCACATCTCACCACAAGCAATAACTAAATAACTAACTAACTAAATAAATAAATCTTTAATTTAAAAAATTGGGCAGCCCAGCCAGTTGAGCATTGGTTGAGCATCAACCCATGAATCAAGAGGTCATTAGGTTCGATTCCTGATCAGTGCACATTGCACATGCCTGGGTTGCAGGCTTAATCCCCAGTAGAGGGCATGCAGGAGGCAGCTGATGAATGGTTCTCTCTCATTGATGTTTCCCTCTCTTCCTGTCCCTTCCTTTCTCTAAAATCAATAAAAAAGGGGGGCAACCAGTCTGCAAATGCCAGTTTGAGCCCAGTTTGTCCCCAAGAGGTGTTGTCTTCTCAGAGGTCATCTCTCATCCTCTGTTCATGTCATGCATTGGCTAAAGCAGTGATTTTTCAATGTGCAACCTCAGCATTACCTGGGAACTTGTTAGAAATGCAGATCCTTAGGCTTCCATCCAGACTCCTGGAACCAGAGACTCTGGAGGTGGGAACCCATACCTGCATGTCAACAAACTCTTAGGGGATTCCAATGCACACTGAAGTTTGAGAACCACTAAGCTAAATAATTCTAGATGTCAAGGAATACTTCTTAGAATTTCAAAGGGCCTGCTTCATTAAAAAATGAGAAGAAAGAAAAGAATTCTGGCTCTAGTATTACTAAAAGACAAAAAGAGACTATAGGCATCACTGTATGGCCTAATCTATGGATTAGAAGACTGTGGAATAGCAACAAGTAAGACAGACAAGTTAACTGTGTATCTCAGCCAAGGCAACTAGATGAAAAGAACCTGTCCATACCTTCAGGCAACCGTACTCCTTTTTATGCTTACTCCAGCAGAGAGCACTGCAAAGGCCCAGAGACTTGGAAGAGCCCGAACTCCGCTGTGGTTCGAGTCTACAATGAAAGTGAGGAAGGATGGAAAAATAAGCCACAGATATAGATTGTGGCAAGATCATAAAAGTCCTTCTTATGTATTGGGGCTTTTATTCCATAGATGCCAGGAACCCACTAAAGCTGTTTTTGTTGTTTGAGCAGCAGAATGAGGTAAGGGAGCCTGGGTTTCAAAATATTATCCTGGTGAGAAGGTTGGGGTAGAGGAGACAGTATTGGAGAGAAAGGTGAAGGTTTATCACTTAAGAAGCTATTTTCCCAGGTGTTGAGAACTAAAACCAAAGACTCCGCAGAGGGGATGGAAAGGAGGAAGTGTCACCTTACAGAGGACTTTCAGGAAGAATGTTTAGGACAGGGTGCCAGATGGTATGTGAGAATGTAGGGAGAGGGTAGTGAAGATGACTAGGAGTGTGGGATAGGTAATGGTGTCACTCATCCAGGTAGGTCACACAGAGGAGGAGGGTTTAGAAGAGAAAAACAAGTTTTACTTTGAACAGATAATGTTTGTGGAGTCTGTGTGAACTTCACACAGAGGTCCTCCTGCCATTTAATTAATTTTACCCATAAGGGCAGAATGCATGCAGCAAACTCATTGTGGTGCAATCTTCACGACTCACACCAGACCCCCATGTGTTTCCATGCATCACACAGGTGTCTGCCAATCTATACTATGGAATGGGGAAGTTTAACGATCAGCAGAAGTGCTGTCAGCCCTGGTTTCTATATACAATTCAGGTTCCCAACATGACTTAATATCGAGCTATACTGGAAAGCAAGTTTATATTTTGTAAGTCTCATTTGGGGTATTATTTTTCTAAGTGATATTCCTAATCAATTTTCAAATCGTGGCTGTCTTGGGCTGGAAATTAAGCCAATATAGAGCAAATCCATCACGCTATCTGGCATCTCAGGGTTTTAAAGGATAAGAATTAGAAGACATAGCCAGTTGTCTGATAGCATGTGATGTGAATGTCATATTAATTCACCAAGAATCGCTTTGCCAAGATTTAATCAATAGCGATGAATTGAAAATAAGTTACCAGCCCTGATAATAATGTTGTTTCCTCAGTCTTTCCATACATAATTGACTCCACTTGTCTCCTCAAACTACTTAAAAATAGAAAAAAACAAACACACCTAATCACTGGCATTCTTAATCCTTTCTCTCCATTTGTGTTTTAAAGAGGCTGAAGAAAGTGTATCCAGTGGAATAATTCAATTTTGAGAAATGGGTCAGAGCCCAATTCAGATGGATGCATCCATGGAGGGCCGGGAGCTTCACCTCCAGTCCAGAGTCACTTCTTTGTTGAACCTGCATGTGTGTTAGTAAAAACTGTGACATATGTTGGCAGGGAACCTCTCAAGGCAGTTAGCTCTGTTTTATGTTTTCATTCTGACTTGATTAGAAAGAGTATCTTCTAAAAGCATCCGGGCCACCCAGTGAGTAATATCGAGTACAAAATGCCCAAGGAGTAATTAGGGAGGAGAAGGTAAGGTCCAGAACAAGAATGATATAATTTGCACAGAAATCATTTATATTCAAACAGCCTCAGAGCGATTGGTCTAATAGGACTGTGTCAAAGTCTATTGATGTTAACCTTTTAACAAGCCAAAAGCTGCAGAAGGAGGAAGCAAAGAAGAAGAAAAAAAACGTAGGCTGTTCCATTTTCTGGGAAAGATTAGAAATACATACTACTCTCTTGACTATTTGAATAGCCCAGGTAAGGATACAATTGCCTGCAGAGATTATTACTCAGGCAAGAGTGTTAGAACAAAACAAAAAAAGGTCATCATATCTTAATAAGATGACCAAATATTTCTAAGTATTGCATTAGAGCAGTAGCAGGATTTATTTTTTCATGTCATTAGGGAAAAATGGAAAGAACTCATTGTTCTGAGCTGTAGAATCCTAGAGATAAGGGGGAGAAGAGCTTGAGAGCTGCTCCCTCAGTGTCTAGTCTTCTATAATTGAACTGGGACAAAGAGGTTGAGGTTGGGGAAGGCAAGAGTAAAGCAAAGTGTGTGTGTGTATGTGTGTGTGTGTGTGTACTTGTGCAAAATGGATGGAACACCTGCTTTCCTAGGATTTGGGTAAAGTATGAGTGAATAGCTGTTCCTGGCTAAAAATATTTTATCTTACTAACTAATAGAATGATCTGTCAACAAAGTAAACCATTTCAGTAACCACATTGTGGGCTATAAAGAAAAGAGATAAGTGCCTAGAAGGTTGACCACAATTTCTGCACACACACCTTTTGGCCTTGGCTCAGGGCTAGGTAGTAATTGTGTGCAGAATGATCAGCATAAGGTTCATGCTCTATAGACTGATTGACAGGTAGCCTCCATGTCACCAGCAACATCACTCCCTGCCCTCGTAATCCAGTGAGTGATCTCCCACCAGGCAGGAAGGACAAGCCCAGATAGACTCTGGTAGGCTGGTGTGGCTATGATCACAGAGACAGAAGGACCTCAGGCCCCACCTTCACTCTCAGACTTTTAAGTCAGGCATCAAAAGCCCAACCTGAAAGGAACCAACTAGGTACATAAATGCATCAACAAGAATAGATGGTGCATGTAGCGAAGGGATTAGCTGTCTGTGCTCAATGCCAACCAAACTGCTATCCAATGGGAAGGCGGCCACTGCTATTCTCTAAGATCACCCAACTTCCCAAGAAAAGCTAATGCATCAGACCTTCATGTGAAATCTCATAAGGTTTCATTTTTCATAGACACTGAGCAAGCCGAGCCAAACGCTGCTCCACGGAGTCCACAGGCTATGTGTGATCTTTGTTTCACTCCTTACGCAGGATAGAAAGACTTTCACTGCAGAATCAGAAATGCAAATCTCCAAGTGAAAGCCTGCGTGGATAGATGGACAGGTAGGAAAATGTGTAGGCAAGAAAAATTCCTCTAAGAACCCTGAGGATGCTACAAAGATCATTCCCTCCCAGATCAATTCCTTTCCTATGCTTCACACCCTCTCCATTAATTCAAAGCCTGACCATAGCCATTCTAAATGTAAGGAAAGAATCAAGCTGATTACTAGTGAACATATTAACTAACTTTATACTGTTTAAAGGAAGCTCACAGCACCTCATTATTGGGGCTTCACAGAATGGACATTGTCAGGGAAGGCATTTGGTAAATGGGATAAAGCAATGTAAAAAGACTGGCTGTGGCTGACGGCTCTGCACCCACCCCCTGCCCACAGGGCAGCCGTCCTTAGCTTTACAGAAATCCTGCTCTCGCGCTGCAAAGGGGTCTGTTTACTTTTTCATATAGAAGGCAGCTTCAAAGGACAATTTTTGCTTTGGTTTTCCTTTGGGCAACATAAAAAGGGAGAACAAAGTGAATTCAGAACCTCTTTTTTTGCCACAGGCCACCCAGTAGGCAATCTGAGTTCAGAAGAGCTGGTGGAGTGCTGGTCTGTTTCTCCGCATGCCCAGCGCCACTCTTAATGCTTCAGGCAGTCTCAGTGCTGTGCCCCCAGCCAGGGCCAGGTGGGAGGAGGTCCAGGAAGGAATTGTCTCAGCAAAGTTAAGAAATGTGTCCACCACCTCGAAGCAGGCATTGAAAGCAAGACTCTATCAGGCTTCCTGGTTTCAAATCCTAGCTCCGTCACCTCTCAGCTCTGTGATCTTGGGCAAGTTACTAAACCTCTCTGTGTGCTTCTGTTACTTCACCTCTAAAGATAATAATGATATCTACTTTGTAAGGTTGCCAGGAGAAATAAGATGATGCATGTGCCTGGTACATAGTAAATAGTGATTAGCTAGTTTTCTTGTTATCATTGTCGTCATTATCATATAAATCTGTACCTTAACTGTATACTTCCTGATTTGTTCTCTCATTACTTCATAGGCAAACCATGTTAGGGCAACAGAAATTGTGCCATCTAAGGAATTCTGATTTGGGGGCCAGAAGACTAAGAAAGAGATGGGCAGCTGAGCAGCCAGGTGACTCTGATTAAGTCACTGTACCTTCCTGAGTCTCAGTTCTGTCACCTGCCAGATGGGAATAATCTTTGCCTTATAGGGTTGCTGTTAAGATCCACGCTAGAATGATGTGGCCTTAAACCATGATGTATTTTATCAATCTTAGTTGTTTCTCCTCTCCCTATTTCACACTCTCCTTCTCACTTTTGTGCTTCTGTTACCTAACACAAACGGAGGGCATGGCTGAGACTAATGCAGACAGAAAAGGAAGGAGGGCAGAGGGAGCACTGAGTGATTATTCACTTACTACCAAAATGGTGTGGGTGTTTTTGTGTTTTGTTTTTTTCATTTTACAAAATCATCCTTAACCTACTTTCTTTTTTAAAAAATATATTTTATTGATTTTTTACAGAGAGGATGGGAGAGGGATAGAGAGCCAGAAACATCGATGAGAGAGAAACATCGATCAGCTGCCTCCTGTACACCCCCCACTGGGGATGTGCCCGCAACTAAGGTATATGCCCTTGACTGGAATCGAACCCGGGACCCTTCAGTCCGTAGGCCGGTGCTCTATCCACTGAGCCAAACCGGCCAGGGCCTTAACCTACTTTCTTATAATTTTAAAGAACTGATATTAATCGGCCACCCTGAATTTGTTATGTTAAATATATGAGGGTTAAATTGGGTGCAAATCCACTGGAAAACTACATCAGTGTACTTCAGGCACCATTAAAAACTTACTCCTTATGACTCCATAATCCCACTCTTGGGGATTTAGCCTAGAGCAGCGGTTCTCAACCTGTGGGTCGCGACCCCTTTGGGGGTCGAACGACCCTTTCACAGGGGCCCCGCCTAAATACATCCTGCATATCAGATATTTACATTACGAGTCATAACAGTAGCAAAATTACAGTTATGAAGTAGCAACGAAAATAATTTTATGGTTGGGGGGTCACCACAACATGAGGAACTGTATTAAAGGGTCACGGCATTAGGAAGGTTGAGAACCACTGTCCTAGAGTATTTTAAAAGTAGAAAAATGATCATTGGGTCAAGTTGCTCATTGCAGTATCATTCAGATACTAAAACATTGAAAGCAATATCCAACCACAGGGGAATGAGTCAGTAAGTTAGAGGTCATTAACTTGATGGATTATATTATAGGCATTAAAAATGAAAGTCATGGCGCATTATATTATAGGCATTAAAAATGAAAGTCATGGCGCCTGACCAGAGTGGCCCAGTAGGTTGAGCATCATTCTGTGCACCAGATTGTAGGTTTGGTCCCCAGTGGAAGGCAACCAATTGATGTTTCTCTCATCTCTTTCTTTTTCTCTTCTCTTCTTCTTCTTCTTCTTCTTCTTCTTCTTCTTCTTCTTCTCTCTCTCTCTCTCTCTCTCTCTCTCTCTCTCTCTCTCCTTTCCTTTCTCTAAGCATGTCCTTGGGTGGGGATCAATAAAAATTAAAAATGAAAATCATGGCTCTCAGTAACAGAATAAACAGGCATACCAAATTTCATAGAAATCATGATTACTACTATGTAAAAATAAAGCAGTTTCATGAGTGTGGAGAAGTTATGGAGGATGCTTAGAAATTGTTAGATATATCTTAAAGTTTAACATTAGTTTTTGCAATCAGTAAAATTGGAGCATTGAGGGTTTAAAAATATATAGGTCTCAGGGTTTTTGGCCTGCAGACAAGAAGATTGAAGAGAGACAGCTATCTTCAAAATAGTATGGATTTCTTAAAGCTAGACTAGCCCAGCAAAATGGTCAATAGCTTCCGAAGGCTGTGTCTTTCCAGAGGGGCTTGGCTCATAAGATTCAGTGCCAATTTATAATGCTTAATTACTCCAAGAAATAGCTGCTTTTTCAAAAGAGGCTCAACTACCAAGCTTTTCAACCCCAAAGAATGAGCTATTGATTAAAGATAGGCCATTGAAGTAAAAACATAGGGTGAGATGAAATTAGGAGCTAGCAGGTATTGAAATTCCCTTTTCTTAGTTCTTTTCTCATCATTTCCATATTCCTCACCTCATTGACTCCTCACAAAAACCTCAAGAGACAGGCAAAACATCATAAATGATGTTATTGATATAACTCTGAAAGGCTATATTAACAGGCTGAATGCCATGCAGCTAGAGACTCAAATTTTAATCCAACATAACATTTATGCAGACGGAAAAACAATATGGAAAACTGTATTTGGTATAGCATTATCTGAAAAGACAAAAGTACAAAATCATATTGACACTATAATTACTGCAGAGTAAAAGCCTTCAAACTAATTTAGGAAGAAATGGGAAAAAGTAGAACAGTTTTGCAAGAGTGGTGAAATTATTATGATTTTTTTCCTTTTCTACTACTTTTAATATTGTTTTGCAATAAGGAGGCCAGAACTGTACTAACTGTGTCACACTGCATGGTGTACCCTCACCTCTGACAGGCTTGGGATGTCCTGGCTTAAGCCATAATTATATTATAAATGAAACTGAATAAATGAATAATAATAACAACCAGAGCTGCTGTAAATTATCCATAATTGTCTTGACGATTAGAGCAGCTTTGAATTAAGAAGCCAGTTGTGATTTTAACAGCCATTGATGATAATGAGCCAGCTAGAAAATGATTGCATACAAACAGATCCATCAGGAAAGGGGCTGGGTTATCAGCAGGAAGACAGAGGGTCAGTGTGGGTGGAGATGGAATATTACAAGAGCATCGCACCAGCCAGAAAGAATTCCAAAAGAAGCATGGGTCAGAGTTCATTCTCCTACAGAGTGTCTTGGGCTGAACTGCACAGGACCACATCCAGCTAAGAAGAGCAAATGCAAGGCATCACACGGTACCAGCTGATGTCCTGATGTTCCAAGGATGTCAGTGATGGCGAACCTTTTGAGCTCGGCGTGTCAGCATTTTGAAAAACCCTAACTTAACTCTGGTGCCGTGTCACATATAGAAATTTTTTGATATTTGCAACCACAGTAAAACAAAGACTTATATTTTTGATATTTATTTTATATATTTATATGCCATTTAACAAATAAAAATCAACCAAAAAAATGAGTTCGCGTGTCACCTCTGACATGCGTGTCATAGGTTCGCCATCACTGATGTAGATGATGGAATTGGGCTCTTCTAACTGGGGAGAAGACTACAAAGCTGCCCAACAAACTCAGCGAGGCTACAAGTAGACACAATCTTAATAAGGATTATGTATGGGGTCTGAATTCCACGTAAAACAAACTCCCAAACCAGAAATTTCCTAGTGCCTTCCATCTACAGAATTAACTCAGATGGACCTTGTGTCTATAGATCTATAGTGAACTCTCCGAGTCCCACAGACAATGTGGGCTACAAGGAAGTGATGTGTGTATGTGTCACTTATTATCTGAACTTATCAGACAAGTAATTAGCTTCTTTGTCTTAGTTTTATCACCTGCAGAGCAGGGACAGTAACAGAACCTACCTGAAGAAGTTTGAGTAAGAATTAAATGAGAGGATACATATCAAGTTCTTAGTGCAGAGATTACTTACTATACCACGAATGGTAATGCTAGTTATGACAACTCATGTTTAAGAGTTAAGATTAAATGACTTTGGAATTCATAAATCAAAATTTTACATTGAATCAAAATTGTACAGTTTGAGGGTACTGTCTTCCAACTTTCCTTCCTGGGAGTCTGCATTAGAAAAATGATCTGCTATATTTACTATATTTCAGGGAAATGGAGGCCAGCCATTAGTGTTGACCAAAATGTTGACAACGAGCTTCTGTCCATTTCCAGCATAGATATGATATGAAAACAAGAGATTTTTTAGATTAGACAATGAATCTATTACCAAGAGAGACTGAGAGAGTTCACTCTCTTACATCTTTATAGGCTAAGTAGCCTTCTATCTTAGATTGGGGGAAAATGACATAGAGGCATAGGTGATCAACAAATCTTTATGAGCTATCTATATATAAAAGCCTAAGCGACCATTCGACCACAAAACTGGTTCTCCAACATATCCTGAGGGGTCCTGGATTGCAAGAGGGCGCAGGCCAGGCTGAGGGACCCCACGCACCGGGCCTCTAGTAAAACAATAATCACTAGTAAGTGAACATCTAAGTATGTGTTATAATATAGCTAAGTAACAATAAATACTATTTATCAAGCACTTACTATGTGCCAAAGTGCTATATATATATATATATATATATATATATATATATATATATATATATATCAGTGAGGGAGCTGTATGAAGCAGGTACTTTTTTATCCCCATTTTACAATATGAGGTAGACACTATTAATTTTGGAAATGAGGCAAAAGCAAAAAAAGGGACTTGCCCAAGGTCATTGAGATAATAGGTGGTATAGCCAGTCTGAATTCTATTCCTACCTCTGCCACTTCACCAGCTGTAAATATTTAAACTAGTAACTTAATTTTCCTTGGTCTCAATATCTGTATCTGTAAAATGGGGAATAAAAATGCCTCCCCCATATGTGTATGCCACCACTGGGCCCTTTGGTTTTCAAGTCCATTCCTCATCTTTCCATTGGTTGAACTTGTTTGAATTCTGGCTGGATTGGCCAATAAAAGACCCAAGGGGAGCCTGGAGGGCAGACAGAAGAGAGAAACGGTTCTCTCCCTTCTCTCTGACTTGGTGGCATCACTGCTACGGCCTCTGTCACGGCCTTTCCTCCCACCAGATGGGCCCACCCTGGTCCCAGTTCCTCTAAGTAACCCATCACCAGTTACCGCACATTCTCCTGCTATCCCTCCATCCCGGGGTGGAGGTAGCCCTCTGCTATGGCTAATCCCAGGTTGACTCATCTCCTCAGTGGCCTTGTCATCTCTTTCACCACCGGTGTAACCAATCCCTGGTTCACATTCCCCCTTAAATAGTTAAGTGGCTCCTCCCCCACCTCCCATTAGATCCTTATAATGTTCCAAGTGTAGGGCTTGGTACTATTTAATACATTGGCACCATTTTAATCAAGTAGATTGTAATAAGTGACTGCTTATTGCCCAGATGCCTCCTGCCATGGTCCCGTCCTCAGTGTGAGTGCTCAGGGGCAACATGGCTGACAGGAGCCAAATCTGTTTGAGCAGCTTCCCAGGCTTGAAACAGTAATAATGGTCACCATTTATACAGTGCCCCCTCTATGCCAGGCATCGATTTAATTGCTTTACTAAATTAAATCATTTAATCTTCACCGCCACCCTATGAGGTAGACACTACTACTTTTGGAAATGAGGCAAAGAGGAAAAAAAAGGGACTTGCCCAAGGTCACTGAGCTAATAGGTGGTACAGCCAAGATTGAATCCAGGGGAGTCTGGCCCAAGAAACTGCTCTCCATAAGCCCCATACCCTACCTCTTCTCAAGATGCTGCCTCAGAAACAAGGGAAACCATGTATTTTCATTCTCGGAGGCCACTGCCACTCAACTCTGAAGACTCCGGGTGAAAGGGTCTCTATCTCTTACCAGTTTCAGACCTACACAAACACCATGATGCCTTGATAGAGCATCCCTGCCCATCCTGGCCCCAGCAGGAGGCCCAGCACCCTGCCCTGAGGCTGCCTGGCACCCACTGCCTTTTTCTGCTTTAATAGACACCTCTCTGGTGGAGAGCAACAGCACAGGAATCCATAAGCCATTAGCTGGAGCTATATTAAAGCCTATAAAAATCAATTGCTAACATTCCAATGACCTTATAAATTAGTTTATCAGATTGTTTTACTCATTTGCTAATTAAATGAAGGCAAAAGGGAACTAACTAACCTTTATGTATTGAGTGTTTACTCTGTGTCCAGCTGTCTGCCAGGAGCTCTGCACCTGACATCTCTTTTCCTTTCCACCCTTCCAGCAGCCCTGTGAGAGTAGTCCGAGTGTGGTTCCCACCCTGCAGACAAGAAAACTGAGCTCAGACAGATGGAGTGATTGTGGGTGATGGCCTGTCTGACTCCAACATGCCACAGTCTCTTCTGAGCTAAGATAAAGATGCTCTCTAAATGGGAATTTTCAGGTGTGGTCATAGAAGCATAATTACTAAGTTGGAACACTTCCCAGAGAGGAGATTCCAGAACTGCTATAGACCAGTTAGGCTCTGTAGCTCACATTCTCCCTGACACCCCTCTTTTTAAAATATCTTTTTATTGATTTCAGAGAGAAGGGAGAGGCAGAGAGAGATAGAAGCATCAATGATGAGAGCGAATCATTGATCAGCTGCATTCTGCATGCCCCCCACTGGGGCTCGAGCCCACAACCCAGGCATGTGCCCTGACCAAGAATCGAACCATGAACTCCTAGTTCATAGGTCAATGCTCAACCACTGAGCTACACATTCTCCCCCTTTTTAACTGGGATTTCCACAACAGGTATCCTATGTAGGCCCCCACTACTGGATGTTGGGAAGGATGTGCGGATAACTGTCTTACTAGCTTCACAGACCCTCATATCAAGAGTAACTCCTATAGCCTCACCCGCCCTGAGCCGGATAAGGTGGTAATATTTAGGACTTTGAGCTGATGCTGTCATGGTCTAAGACAATCAGAGACCTTGTGAAGGTGCCCTTTGCACAGCCACAAACCTCCTCTAACTCAGGAAACCAGAGCCTGCTATCTATTTGGGAAAAGAAAAGGCAGAAAATTATAAATCATCATGCACAAAGATCATCCTGACAATTGTGGTGGTGGTTTTCTGACTGTATACATTTGTCACGTCTCATTGAATGGTGCACTGAAAATTGGTGAAACTTATTGTATGCAAATTATACTTAGATAACACTGACAAAAAAATTACCCTGCTATGTAAATAACAGTATATCCAAAGAAATTATGTGGTGAGAAAATACCTTGGATGTGAGGTTTTTTTTAATGAGGGAAAATACTTCTAATGTTTGTACTATGAGATGAAGCAAAAGCTTTTAAGCATATATTACCCAGTAACCTGGGTATTGTGATTTGAGGATGAGGGTTGCTTTTATATGTATTCAGCAAAGGAGGGCAGAAAAAAAACAACAGTCTTCTGTCTCTAAAAAATTGTTTTTATAGCCTGGGATCATGACAAAATAACAATCACAATTTCTGTGTGCGCAATGCTAATTTAGAAGTAGAGACACGCCTTTACAGAGTATTCAACTTGATTACCTCCAATGGCTCAATATGTCAGTAAAGTGGGTATTGCCACTCCCCTAAGATGAGGTGCTCATGTCCAGAGAGATAAGTCACACAGATGAGAAGTCCCATAACTAGGCCCTGAGACCTGGGATTTTGTGGCCAAATACAATGTTTTCTTCTACATAACTGGACATGGTGATCATGTTTCTAGGCTCTGGGATTGGCCAAATTCCCCTGCAGGGTCTATCAGTACAAATTCCTGTGATAAAATAGGATTCTGCTGGTCGGAGTCTAGAGCCTTGTGTTGGTATCCCGCGGCGACTGCCATATTGTTATCACACTGGCCTCCCAGGAACAGATGGGGGGAAACTGCAGAGCGTTCTTCCTCCTGCTCCTGGTGTCCTGCTCCACATGAACTGTGGTGTGGCAAAGGAGAAATGAAAAGGTAGCCGTGTGCCTCCAGAGCATCAAATAGCCATCTGGTCTGAGGGAAATGATTAATCGTTTAACCGTTCTTGTGCAGGATTTGAGGCAACTCCAAAAAGAGCTTTTGCTTTGCCTTGAGGAGTTGGACAGCTTCCCAAGCAAATTTCAGCACCTGTTCGTTTCCTGGCCCACAGATGAGAGGCTGCTTTCTGAAATTAGACAACTAATTGCTGAGCTCCGTGCACGGGGAAGACAGCAGGGATCTCCTGGAACCTCGAGGAGGAAAAGGAGAAGAATCAAATGGTGATGGATGACATGTCCATCTGCAGGGGTCATCCCATTGATTTCTGAAAATGAGAAGCTGAGGACACTTGGGACAAGCAAGTTTAATCACTGAGTGTTGGAGACAGTCTCCAAGGGTGATGATGGGATGTACTGTACCTCAGAATGCTGCAACCTCCTTGCATTAGTTTGCGAGGGCTGCCATAACAAGGTACCACAAACTAGGTGGCTTTAACAACCAAAATTCATTTTCTCATGGGAAACGAGGAATCCAAGGTTAAATGTCAACAAGGCTGGTTTCTTTTGAGGAGTGTAGATAGCTGTCTTCTCCTTGCCCTTCTCTGTGTCCATATCTCTTCTTTTTATAAGGACCCCAGTTATATTGGATTAGGGCTACCCTAAACATTTTAATTTTAACTTAATTATCTGCTTAAAGACCCTGTTTCCAAATACAGTCATATTCTAAGTACTGGAGATTAGAACTTCAACATATGAGTTGGGGCTGGCGGCGGGGTGGGGGTGGGGGGACAGGGTGACACAATTCAGCTCTATTTCCAATCTTTATTCAGCTCTGTCCTATATGGCAGAAACTACATTTCCCAGGCTCCCTTGCCAATTGGCTCTGCCTAGGTAGAAGACATTGGTGGAAGACTGAATGGTAGAGTTGGGGAGAAGCCAGTCCATTTCTCTGGATGACTCTTCTCCACTGACCTAGAAGCTGGTAGAAAGCTCTTCCATGGACTCCATTGCTGCTAGGCAGTTATCACCAGCTGTGGCTCCTGCCAGACAGTCCTGGATTCCATCCCTAGGGGTGGAAGTCACCTTCTATAGGGTCTCACCTGAGTTGCTTCAACATCCTCTGTTGGTTTCTCAGCTCCTCTATCACCTCACTAACCAATTCCTTGCATTAACTTCTTTCAAGCATTAGACACCCTCCAGTTTCTGCCTGCTTTGGGTCATTCTCAAGTGCCTTTAAGTGTCTTTTGTTTTATATTTTATCCAGAGTTTATAGTTATTGTCAGTGGAGGCATTAGCTGATACAAGCTGCTCTACCACTATCAGAATGAATTAGAAGTGACATTTTTACCAGTAAAAAGTATGCTTTCAAGGGTAAAACATCACTTCTCTCTTCTTCTCACCTAGCACATTAAGGACGTGTCAGAACCAGCCATTCAGGGACGTGAAGTTGTTTTAGTAACCTAGAAACAGTGTCACAGAAATACCATTTGTATTTTTTTCTGGGAAGTAGGGACAGCCTTGTAGGAGGTAACACGCCTCAGGTACTTTTTGTACCATCAGTCAAACTCTCCACTCTAATAGATTACTTTTACACCCCTATTTTGTCTTCCATCCAAACTTTATGGTCATCGTAAGATGTTTCCTAAGTACACTATCGAGTACAATTCCACTTGGAAGCTTCTACCTCCTTAAATAAATACAATTTTGCAGTAGGCAGGAGAATTTCTGTTTCCCATAGTTATGAAAATAAAGCACCAAATGTTCACATTTTCTCTTCAGCGGCACCTGGATTTTCCTGCCAGAGTCAACAGTTAGATAAATATTTATAGAACTCCCTAGGAATCTGACCTCATGTCTCCAGTCCATCCATCACTCTGACCTAACACAGATTCAACTATGAAAACCCAATATATAATAGAGACGATAGCATAACTGCTCTGTTTGATGTAAATTAGGCCCCAGAGCCTTGCCCATTGACATCTATGCTCCAGAAAAGAGGCTTTTGAGTCCCATGGCATGAAACAGCAGATCTTTGGAGACTACAGTGTGCAAACTCTTCCTTTAGACAAGGGGTCATCAAACCTGTTCTGCACAGGGCCAGAGAGTAAATATTTCAGGCTTTGCGAACCACAGAGTCTCCATCACAAATACTCAGGTTTGTCATTGTAACACCAAAAACAAAACAAAACAAAACAGAAAAACGGCCCTGGATAAGTAATGAATGGATATGACTGTGTTCCAATAACCCTTAATTTATAAAAACAGGTGGTAGACTGAATTTGGCCCACTGGCTATAAACTGCTGATCCCTTGCTTTAGCTGGAAAGAGAAGAGATCCTTAGAAAGTCAGGAAAACTTCTAGAAGCCAGCCAGCACATAACTCTTTTGAAGGCTTGAAAGGTTAGGTGCTTATCCTTTTCTTAAAGAAATTTGTGCTGTAGATTATTTTATCATTTTTGCTAATATTGGTTACACTTTGCCTTGATATCTATTAAGTAAATAGTCACTGACATTCTCAGCATCTTGGAAGTGCCCTTGTCTACCTGTAGAAATGTTCATTGTGTGGCTGGTGTGGCTGGGTTAGTTGAACGTCATCCCATGCACCAGGAGGTCACTGGTTTGATTCCCAGTCAAGGCCCAGGCCCAGGTTGCAGGAGGCAGCTGATCAATGTTTCTGTCTCATCAATGTTTCTATCTCTCTCTCCCTTTCCCTTCCTCTCTCTGAAATCAATATATATATATATATATATATATATATATATATATATATATATATATATATTAAAGAAAATGTTCATTAAAGAAAAGGTGGGGCACAGCTGTGATGATTGGTAAGTACACCATTACCAGATGTACAAACCTGGCCAGTTGTCTTCACCTCTCTGAACCTCCCTTCATCATCTATAAAATGTAAATGAATCATAGCAGATGCTGGATAGGATTGTCATGTTAAGGAGCTTCCGAGTAAGTGCTGAATAAGTGGCACATCCCTTTCCTTCTTTACTAAACACAGAGGACAGAGAGAAATTCTTCCAAAAAGTGGAATAAAAGGAACACAATTTTTTAAAAATCCAACTTGCCCAGAAATTTACTCTAGTAATTTCTACCTAAATGTCAATATTATTTTAGAAAATACCAAGTCTTTCTTTACCAATAGAATAATAGGCTCAGCCTGAAACAGAGTGAAAGCCTCAAAATTAGAAGAAGGGTCCAACTGACCCAGGTTCTTGTTCCAGCTCTGCATTGTGACTTTGCGGGAATCACTTCTCTCTACTGTCAATTCCCTTAATTTCCTCAGTTGTCAAAATGAAGGTGGGGGTTTCCCAAACCATCAAGAAAACCATCTTCAGAGGTTCTTGAATCTGAGAAAGCATCAGGTATTGTTTGAATAAAAAGCTCTCACAGGGAGATAGAAAAAACATAATGTAACAAGTGGCCCTAGAATTCAAAACTGGGTTAGATGACTCCTCGGGTTCCTGCCAGTTCCAAGTGCCCATGTGTCAGTGAAACTACAATTCTATTATTTCCATGCACATCACATAAATGAAACTGCCAATATGCCATTGTTATTCAGGAGGCATTTTATTAGTCATATTGAGTTCACACTATGAACACAGACTGGGGATATAGATTCTTTCCTTGGCTGTTTGAAAATCAATTGAGGCCAGCTTCACTGTAGGGAGGCATGGTAACAACATACACAATCAATCTTCCCTGTTTGAAAAAGTCACAATGCCCAGTGACAAGGAAATAGGTTACTGTGATGGAGAAACAGATGTGAGACAAGAGTGGCTGCAGTTAAGCAATTCCATTCAGCAAACGCACAGCTGTTGCTCTAGAACTGGAAGTAAATTATGGGAGAGAGAAGTTGTTTGGCTTGCTCAGCATCTACTCCCATCCTTGCTGTAGCAATCCAGTTTTCCTGGGAAGGGGAGGGAGGGTGAAACATACTCAGTCTGTGTGATTCTGAAGGGTTGACCCTAGTTTTTGGAGAGGTCATGTGATCCTGGTCTGGCCAGTCAGAATGTAGAGATTTACTTAGGGTTGGGTCCTACGTCAGATAGATCCAGCGAGACTCTGTTTCGTCACTTCTATTGGAATAATTGATAAAGATTCATTCTCTTTCCTGTGAGACTGTTTAATTGATAGAGTGAAAGACATATTTACCACCATCATACATACTCACAAAGAGCCTCCCTTGAGAACAAAGCCAGCAAAAGGAAATCAGAACCAAGAGTAACAATTCCAGATTACTAAACACCCAGATATTCAACATTATTAATCGTTAGGGAAATTCAAGTCAAAACATCTCTGAGGTACCAGAGCACACCTAATAGAACAGCTAAAATTATTAAGATTACCAATTCCAAGTGAGGGCTGTGATTCAGAAAAATGAGGAAGAATCCTTTTACGTTGCTGGCAGAAATGTAAAATGGTGCAACCACTTTGGAAAACAGTTTGGCAGTATTTTAAAAACTTAAACGTAAAACTACTCTATGATCCAATCATTCCACTCCAAGGTATTTACCCAAGAGAAATAAAAGTATATCTCCATAAAAAGACTTGCACATGAATATTTATAGCAGCTTTATCTAGAGTTGTCAAAAATATCCTGTTTCAGATAGTCATCTTGCTGTGACCGCTCAGCTCATGATGGAAAGAGCAAAGGTACTCTCTGCGGGAGGGGGGTGGGGGGTGTCTCTGTTATAAGGGCACTAACTCCATTCATAAGAACCTTCCCCTTGACTTACTCATCTACCAAAGGCCCCACCTCCTAACAGGATCATACAGGATCAACAGAAACAACTCAAATCCCTAAAACCATTAACGTGTGAATGAATGAACTGCTACATCTACACAAATAATCAGAAATTAATGAAATAAATTATGAATAAAGGATTCAACATGTCAAAATGACTATGCTAAGGGAAGAAGGCAGGCAAAAAAAAATTCTATAAATTGAAACTTCCACAGCAGCACCCTGGGGATGGGACAGGGGCAGGAGGGAAGTCTACAAAGGGGCATGAGAAACTTCTGGGGGTGAAGGGTATGTCCATAATCTTCCCTGTGATTATAGTTTTAATTATAAATGTGAGTTGCTTGTTGGCATGTTAATTATACCTCAATAAAGCTGTCTTTAAAATAGAGAAAGCAAGAAGAATTAGCACAATTATTTTCCTGCCTGTATCCAAGTCCCTTTGCAATGTCAAGTTGTAGCTACAAGAGCTAAAATCTATTTCTCCATCCTTTGAATCTGGGATGGCTTATGGAATGTGCTGGAAGTGATGGGGTTGCTCATTCTGAGTCCAGGTCTTAAGAGACTTGCACACTCCCCACTGGCTTAGTTTGCTTGGGCTGCTATAACAGAATACCATTGACTAGGTGGCTCAAACAACATGTATTTATTTCTCACAATGCTGGAGGCTGGGAATTCAGTGTCTGGCAGATTCACTATCTGATGAGAGTCCATGTTCTGGTTCACAGAGTCATCTCACTGTCTTCTCATGATGGAAGGAGCGATGGGACTCTATGGGATCTTTCATCAGGGCACTAACTCCATTCATGAGGGCCTTCCCCTTGACCTACTCATCTACCAAAGGCCCCACCTCCTAACAGGATCATACTGGGGTTAGTATTTCAACATATGACTTTAAGGGGGACACAAACATTCACTCCATAGCACTCACTTCCCCTCAGAACCCTGTTGGTGCCATGTGAACAAGTAAGCGTGATGGAGAATGACAGACACATAGCCCCGTCACCTCCCCCCACACCCCTCTGTAGACATCCAGCCAACCTCCAGAAGCAGAGCCATCTAGCTGGCCTGCAGTGAAAGAAACTAATCATATGAGACCAAATGACCTGCCCAGGTGAGGCCAACTTAAACTTTCAACACTGAGAATCATTAAATAAATGTTATGTTAAGCCACTAAGTTTGAAATGGCTTCATATGTGGCACTCTTTGTGGTAAGGCGGAAGTGACTGACTTCCCAGCCGGGATCACATTCCTCACTAACCCAGCTTTGCTTGGTCTTTGTTGGGTAGCTAGTGTTTTAGGAACTGATCACTATAATAGGTCAGGTACCTTCACTCCATTGAAAACTCCCATTTGTTCATACACCAAACTCTGAACACCTGATATGTTCCCAGCACTATCCTAAAACCCAGGTACAGATGTGTAAGGGAGGCAGTCCCAACATAGGATATTAAACAGGTTAAAACCAGAGTTAAAGGGCTGGCAGTGCCAAGTATATCAAATTCATGTTATACCCTTTTCTGGGTTGAGGTTTGTTGTCCTATATGTTTCTAAAATCAATTAGCTTTTCTCTGAACTCAGTATCAAGTCCTTATTTAAGAAGAATTAAAGAAAAGGGAGGGTAAACCTCTGGTAGAGTAAGACAAAATGTAGGCAGTGTCAGAGAAAAATGCCAGTCAGGGAAGGGAGTGACCAGAAGTGAGGAATAAGATAATTTATGGGACAAATCCTGAGGGGCAAAGTTACATAATTTGGGGGCAGATGAGAAGCCAAAGGGGTAGGGCACAAAATAAGAACTGAATCTATTAAGTGCAAGTATCAAACACTTGCCCTTTATAATATTTAAAGGTTTTTAAAGCACAGCTTCCAGGTGTTCTTTTCACTTGAGAGACATTGAGCCAGGAGACAGGCTGATAGTCTCAGTCAATTACCATTTAGATGTCCTGCCCGGAACTTGAGGAAACTATGGACTTTATAAACTACTCTGGAGCCTGGCCACAAGGCTGGGGGCATTCCACTCCCAAGAGATGATTTATGTATGTAACAACAAGGGCAAGACACAAAAGTAAGAGGTATTCTTCATGCTCTATATTCCTGTGCTTAGGGATATTTGAACATCAAGAAAATCTACCTCTTGGTGCCCCAGATGTCATCCCAGTTGTTCATCTACTTTAAAAGAGAATAAGCAGCCCTGGCCAGGTTTTCTCAGTGGTTAGAGTGTTGACCCACGGACCAAAGGATCATGGATTTGATACCCAGTCAAGCAATAAAAATAGTTATAGTTTAAAAAAAATTAAAAGTAAAATAAATTTGCTTTATTCTTTCAGTTTTGATTTTTCATCTTCTGTTTTTGCTATGACAACTTTGTGTCTTCCATCATTAAAAGTGCAGTACCATTTAAATAATGGTGAAGAGTGACACTTCTAAGAAAAAGCTTGCTGCTTGGGGACAGCACTAAATTTTACAAAGGTTATGGCTTCAGAGAACACCCTTTTTAGTACAAGATGTTAAACAGTGCAAAGCTGAGCGTGTCCACAGGCTATACCCCAGCTATCCCCCTTTGATTCTGAGACCTCAGACCTCAAAAAGCATCTCGCGTGCTGGAAGCAGCCCAGCTGCACTTCGACCCTCTCCACACCAGTGCCGCTGAGAGCGAGGCACCAAGCCAGGGCCACCTGCTTAGTGAGCAAGAGCGGATGCTCTCACTCTCCAAGTTCTGCTGAAAGGAAACTAGGACTCCTTCTTGCATTGTTTAAGGACACACTTTCATCACATGTGTTCCCCACTCTGGCTCCACTTGGCTTATAGGCCAGTTGCCTTGATGACAGAGTGACGAACGTCTGACCCCTCTGGACCTGAAGGTATCAGGGAGGTCTTTCTGTTATAGCCTGCACTAGACCCTCATAGCACAGTAAAGAGCCCAGAAATCAAAGTCCAAAACAAGCCAGCCGTAGCCCAGTTCACTGGCAGGCGGCATCCTGTATCTTCCAATGCACTGGCCGCTGGGACTGAAGCCAACAGGGGAACCATTCCGCAGGAGAGATCAGCTTGGCTAAGAGACAGAAATGTAGGCTGTTGGAGTTTAGCGCCAGAATGCACCTTAATTTAAGCCAGAGAAAAACTAACAGCACTGCATTTCTTAAAAAGCTAGTAGTTGGAGTAACAAAAATGGACCTGAACACTGAAAAAGGAAAACTGCCCTAGCTGGTTTGGTTCAGTGGATAGAGCATTGTCCTGCTGACCAAAGGGTCCTGGGTTCAATTCCACGTACTTTGGTTGCAGGCCCCTTCCCAGCCCGTCCTGGTCAGGGCTCCTGTAGGAGGCAGCAAATCGATGTGTTTCTCTCCCATTGATATTTCTTTCTATCTTTCCCTCTGGCTTCCACTCTCTCTAAAAATCAATGGAAAAATATCCTCAGGTGAGGATTAAAAAATAATAATAATAATAAGGAAAACAAAAAACTATCAATCACCAGTCCTACTTTTGTTATTGCACACATTGCTTAGACAAAATAGTCTTGCTGGAGCTAGTCTGTTATATGCAGCCAGTAAAATTCAGAAGGGGTCAGGGTGAAGGGGAATCAAAGGGACTTTTTCCCCAAGGCCCAGGTGTGTGCCTTATAAGAAGAGAACCCATGTGGAAATGATTCCTGGTATGTTCTGCAGCACCACCCCACACTAATCAGGAAATAACTGTCATCACCAAGCATGTTGCTCACAAAACCAGACTCCTTCATCTCACCTTACTTCAATTGGTGGTTTGTCAGGAGAGACCAACATTAAGTCCAAATGCAATACCAGTGGTACAGAAAATAAATGCTGTCTCTAAGACATAAAATATTAAAGTTAGTGTATAAAATCAAAGATATATACCCCATTATATTGAACTAGAGGCCCAGTGCATGAATTCGTGCACCAGTGGGGTCCTTAGGTCTGGCCTGCGGGATCGGGCCAAAACTGGCTCTCCGACATCCCCTGAGGGGTCCCGGATTGCGAGAGGGTGCAGGCCAGGCCATGGGACCGCACCGGTGCACAATCAGGGCCAGAGAGGGAAGCGGGAAGTTGGCCAGCCAGGGAGGGACCGTGGGAGGGCTCCAGGGCGTGTCCAGCCCATCTCATTCAGTCCTGATCTGCTGGACTCCAGCAGCAAGCTAACATACCAGTCAGAGCATCTGCCCCCTGGTGGTCAGTGCCTGTCATAGCAAGCAATTGAGCGGCCTTAGCATATCATTAGCATATTATGCTTTCATTGGTTGAATAGATGACCAGATGACCAGACACTTAGCATATTAGGCTTTTATTATATAGGATATTTATCAGTATTTCCCCACTGCCAAAGAAGTAAAATCCTTTTAAATTTCTTGGAGTTTGACAAATGAATATGTGGCAGGTGAACACGCCCACTCTCTTTACAAATGGGTAGTTCAGGGATAACAATAATAATTATTGCTGTCCAAATCAATACTATGAATTGCCCTAGCCAGTGCGGCTCAGTAGTTGTCGACCTATGAACCAGGACGTAATGGTTCAATTCTCCATCAGGGCACAGGCCTGGACTGTGGGCTCTATCCCCAGTGTGGGACTTATGGGAGGCAGCCGATCAATGTTTCTCTTTCATCATTGATGTTTCTATATTTCTTTCCCTCTCCCTTCCTCTCTGATGTTTAATCACTGATGCTAATAGTGAAGGCCACATTACCCTGCTTGCCCCTTTCTCTGCATTAAATGTGACTCATTATCTGTCACATGGAACAGATTGACAGCTTCAGTCACATTAGGGAACATTACATCTGCTCAGGGCATCAGCCACTTTCTGCAAGTGCTCTTCAACCTGAGGTTGTTGCTTGTAAATCAGTTAAACCGTGGCAAAATCAGAAGTCTTTTCAAGGCTGAGTTCCATCTGAAGGCTCACGGGATGAAGTTTCCAAAGGTGGCTGAGCTCCCTCTCAGGAAGCAGATTCCAGGGCTCAGCTCTAGGTCAGTGTTAAAGCTCTTGAACACATCTACTTTTGATTCCCACACATTGGTTAGGTCTCAGCTCAGATCAAAGATCTAAAACGAGATGCTGTCAGAACTGGTTTTACATTCTCCCATGCTCTGTGAGAGCCCCTGCTACCCACATGACCCATTAAAAGCAAATATTGCCAAACAAATAACACCTATTGACTTGAGGTGTTACTCTGAGCAGTTTATATCCTCTCTGTATCCAGGTCTTCTTCTCTGATGTGATGAGACTCAGTCATGCCTAAGACCTCTTTTTGTTCAAAGATTGTTTGACCAGGAATTGCTGATGAAAACGTAAATGCATATCAAAAGACTGATTATTTGACCTTAAACTATTTTGAAATGCCTTTAAATGCTGAATTGGAGAATAAATCTATGACATTTTTATATCATGAAGGAAATACCTGTCTTTCAGTGGAGACAACACCAAAGCAAGACATAGAAAGAGAGAGACCAGCCACAATAATAGCTCCTGGACGCAGCCATTTCTGAAGCAGATATACTCCTGGGCTCTTCAGTTAGGGGAGTCAATACATTTCCTGTTAAGCTTGTTTAGTTTGAGTCTCTAGTCACTCAAAATTCAGGTAACTCCCAAATGGCAGAATGGAGAATCTTTGGGCCCCGAAGAGTATTCATTATTTTAGTTTATGTCTATTCAGGAAGACACCAAATGTAATACACTTCAACCTCAGTATTTTGTTCTCTGAAGAAGAAATGGGCTTTGTGACCAGCTTTTTCAGATTGAAATCTTCATTTTTCTAGATTGGTCTGCAATCCAGTGAGAAAAAAAAATCTATATAGACTCCACCAAAGGGAAAAGGTAAATACAAAAGAAACATGAGAGTTAATATGGAGATGAATTAGTAAATGCCTGATGCCTCTCTCTAGAAGCCCGAGGCAGGCCACACAGAGAAACTGGCCACAATGGCCAAGGCTACATCCGTGTCCTGGGAGCCAGGTGGCTATTCAGAACAGGGAAGATGGAGACAGAAAACAAGTACACCCCAATGCTATTAAAAAGAAGGAACTCTTACCATTTGCAATAGCATGGATGGAACTGGAGAGCATTATGCTAAGTGAAACAAGCCAGTCAATGAAGGAAAAATACCACATGATCTCACTCTTTCATGGATAATTAAGACCATTACAAACTTTTGAACAATAATAAATACAGTGGCAGAGCTGCCTCAAACCGATTGTCGGACTGCAGTGGGAAGGCCAGGGAGGGTTGGGGGACAGGAGGGAGGGGAGTAAGAGATCAACCGAAGGACTTGTATGCATCCATATAACCATAACTAATGGACATAAGACACTGGGGGATAAGGGAGGGCAGGGGCTTGTCAAGGGTGGGGGGGAAAAAAGGACACTTATGTAATACCCTTTGTAATACTTTTAGCGAAAAATAAAAAAAAAATAGAAAATATTTAGTAAGACGAAAATAAAAAAATAAAAAAACAAGTACACCCCAAATCTCAGAGACTGCCAAATAATGAAACTGGAAAGCCCAAATATACCTGTGGGTCAGGGAATGAAACCAGACCAGAACCAAAGCAAAACTTAATTCATAGGGACTGAGTCAAGAAGTCCAGTTTAATCACACAAAGCAGGACTGGATGCTCAACCCTCATTGTAAGAAGGTTCTAGAAGCATGGTGCACCAGGTCAGCCTGTGTAAGGGCTCAAGGCAGCAAAAGGCAGCACACGAGATGGACTTAATTGACATCTTCAGAACATCTCACCCCAAAGCCACGGATTATATGTTCTTCTCAAGCGCACGTGGGACATTTTCAAAAATAGACCACATATTGGGTCATAGGCAAAGTCTCTCCAAATACAAGAAGATTGAAATCATATCAAGCATCTTCTCAGACCACAATGACATAATATTAGAAATAAACGACAATAAAAACAATAAAAATAATTCAAACACTTGGAAGCTGAATAGCATGCTATTAAACAATGATTGGGTTACCAAAGAGATCAAAGAAGAAATTTAAAAATCCTGGAAATGAATGACAATGAAAACACAATCCAAAATCTATAGGACACAGTGAAAGCAGTCCTGAGAGGAAAGTTTATAGCTCTACAGGCCTACCTCAAAGAAAAGGAAAAAAAAAAGAAGAAGAAAAAGAAAAAGTGGTAATAAACCATCTAACTCTACAACTTAAAGAATTAGAAAGAGAGCAACAAGAAAAGCCCAGAGTGAACAGAAGGAAGAATATAATAAAGATCAGAGCAGAAATAAATGACATAGAGACAAAAAAAAAACAATACAAAAGATCAATGAAACCAAGAGCTGGTTCTTTTAAAGGATAAACAAGATTGATGAACCTCTAGCCAGGCTCACCAAGAAGCAAAGAGAGAGGACCCAAATAATCAAAATCAGAAATGAAAGAGGAGAAATAACAACAGACCCCACAGAAATACAAAGGATTGTTAAAAAAAAATATGAACAACTCTATTCCAACAAACTAGACAACCAAGAGAAAATGGACATATTCCTAGAAAAATACAACCTTTCAAAATTTAGTCAGGAAGAATCTAAAAATCTCAATAGGCCAATATCTATGGAGGAAATTGAAGCAGTCATCAAAAAGCTTCCAGCAAACAAAAGCGCGGGGCCACGGGGCTTCACAGGGGAGTTTTACCAAACATTCAAAGAAGAACTGAAACCTATCCTCCTCAGACTATTCCAAAAAATTCAAGAGGAAGGAACACTTCCAAGCTCATTCTATGAAGCCAGCATCACCCTAATACCAAAACCAGATAAAGACAACACAATGATAGAGAATTACAGGCCAATATCCCTTATGAACATAGATGCCAAAATTCTCAACAAAGTCCTAGCAAATCAGATCCAGCATTACATCAGAAAGATCATACACCATGACCAAGTAGGATTTATCCCAGGGATGCAAGGATGGTACAATATCTGCAAATCAATAAACATGATACATCACATAAATAAATTGAGAGATAAAAATCACAGTCATATCAATTGATGCAGAAAAAGCATTTGACAAAATCCAACACCCTTTCTTAATAAAAACCCTCAGCAAAATGGGAATAGAGGGATCATACCTCAACATAATAAAAGCCTTATATGACAAACCCACAGCCAACATCATACTCAATGGGCAAAAACTAAAACCATTTCACCTAAGGACAGGAATGAGATAGGGATGCCCATTTTCACCACTCCTGTTCGACATAGTACTGGAAGTGCTAGCCATAGAAATTAGACAAGAAAAAGGAGAAATAAAAGATATCTAAATTGAAAAAGAAGACATAAAACTGTCATTATTTGTGGATGACATGATACTTTACATAGAAAACCCTAAAGACTCCATCAGAAAATTATTAGACTTAATAAATGAATTTGGCAATGTAGCAGGATACAAAATTAATGCCAAGAAATCTATGGCATTTTTATACACCAATAGTGAACTTACAGAAAGAGAGATTTAAAAAACAATCCCATTGACCATTGCACCAAAAAAATTAAAATACCTAGGAATAAACTTAACTAAGGAGGTAAAACACCTGTACTTGGAAAATGACAGGACACTGAAAAAAGAGATAGAGGAAGACATAAACAGATGGAAGAACATACGGTGTTCATGGATTGGTAGAATCAACATTATTAAAATGTCCATACTACCCACCCAAAGCAATCTATAGATTCAATGCACTCCCCATTAAAATACCAATGGCATATTTCACAGACCTAGAACAAACTCTCCAAAATTCATCTGGAATTAAAAAAAAAAGACCCCGTATAGCTGCAGCAATCCCGAGAAAGAAAAACAAAGTAGGAGGGATCTCAATACCAGATATCAAGCTATATTACAAAGTCACTGTTCTCAAAACTGCCTGGTACTGACACAAGAACAGACATATAGACCAATGGAATAGCATAGATGACCCAGAAATCAACCCAAACCACTATGCTCAATTAATATTTGACAAAGGAGGCAAGAACATACAATGGAGTCAAGACAGTCTCTTCAATAAATGGTGTTGGGAAAACTGGACAGATACTTGCAAAAAAAATGAAACTAGACCACCAACTTACACCATACACAAAAATAAACTCAAAATGGATAAAGGACTTAAACATAAGACGGGAAGCCATAAAAATCTTAGAGGAATCCCAGGCAGCAAAATCTCAGACATATGCGGAAGCAATATCTTCACCAATACAGTTCCTAGGGCAATGGAAAGTAATGAGAAAATAAACAAATGGGACTACATCAAAATAAAAAAGCTTCTGCACAGCAAAAGAAACCATCAACAAAACAAGAAAGCCCATGGCATGGGAGAACATATTTGCCAATATTATCACCGATAAGGGTTTAATCTCCAACATTTACAGGGAACTCATACAACTTAACAAAAAGAAAGATAAACAACCCAATCAAAAAATGGGCAACAGACCTAAATAGATACTTTTCAAGAGAGGAAATAAGGAAGGCCAAGAGACATATGAAAACATGCTCAAAGTCACTAATCATCTGAGAGATGCAAATCAAAACAACCATGTAGAACCA
Source organism: Myotis lucifugus (assembly GCF_000147115.1). NCBI lineage: Eukaryota > Metazoa > Chordata > Mammalia > Chiroptera > Vespertilionidae > Myotis > Myotis lucifugus. Next base: position 3,838,032 of record NW_005871092.1, read on the forward strand.
TCTCACACCTGTCAGAATGGCTATCATCAACAAATCCACAAATGACAAGTGCTGACAAGGATGCAGAGAAAAAGGAACCCTCATGCACTGCTGGTGGGAATGCAGACTGGTGCAGCCACTGTAGAGAATAGTATGGAGTTTCCTCAAAAAACTAAAAATGGAACTCCCATTTGACCCAGTGATCCCACTTCTAGGAATATATCCAAAGAAACTAGAAACACCAATCAGAAAGGATATATGCATCCCTATGTTCATAGCGACACAATTCACCATAGTGAAGACTTGGAAACAGCCTAAGTGCTCATCAGCAGATGAGTGGATTAAAAATTGTGGTACATCTACACAATGGAATACTAAGCTGATGTAAAAAGGAAGGAACTCCTACCATTTGCAACAGCATGGATGGACCTGGAAAGCATTATGCTAAATGAAATAAGTCAGTCAGAGAAAGATAGATATCACAAGATCTCACTCATTTGTGGAATATAATGAACAACATAAACTGATGAACAAAAACAGATCCAGAGACAGAGAAGCATCGATCAGACCATCAAACCTCAGAAGGAAGGTAGGGGAGGATGGGGGTAAGGGGGAGAGATCAACCAAATGACTTTTATGCAAGCATATAGGCCCAACCAATGGACACAGACACCAGGGGAGTGAGGGCATGAGTGGGGGGTGGGGGGAGGCCAATGGGGGGATAAAGACACATATGTAATACCTCAATCAATAAAGAAAAATTAAAATAAAAAAAGGCAGCACACCTTTAGGATAGGGAAAAGGAGAAGGAAAGGGAAAGGGGAAAGCAGACTGGAGGAGGAAAAGAAGAGAGAACAGGAGACACCATAAAGGACAGTGATTACGACCAGAGCCTCCAGAAACAGACAGACTCTGGATTTAATGTGTGTTCTACTTCCTGTGAGACTTATTTTTTATCCTTCCTTCCTCCCTCCCTTCCTCCCTCTCTTCCTTCTTTTCTTCTTTCTTTTCTTCCTTTCTTCCTTTCCTTTCCTTTCCTTTCCTTTCCTTTCTCCTTTATGTCCTTCTTTCTTTCCCTCTCTTCCTCCCTTCTTCCCTCCATTCTTCCTTTCTTTTTTGTTTCTAACAATGTAAGTTATAGTGTACATATAAATTCACACATTTCAAGTATACAAATCAATGATTTTTAGTAACCACAAATCAGTTTTAGAATATTTTCATCCATCCAATGAGAACCTTTGTGCCCATTCCTACTCTCAGCTGTAGACAACCACTAGTGTATTTTCTTGCTTTTTTAAAATTGCCTTTTCTGGACACTTCACATAAATGGAATCATAGGATAAGGAGTCTCTTATGTCTGAGTTCTTTCATGCAGCATAAAGTCTTTGAGGCTCATCCATCACCCACAGCATAGCAGATGTCAGGAGTTTGCCCCCTTTTTTGGTGAAGAGCATTTGTAGGTATATGAGATTTGTTTTCTTAAGCCCGTTACCTCCCCTGTAAATGAGGGATGAGAATAATAGAACCAGTTTGATGGAGTTGGTACAGTGATAAAGGAAATAGTGCATATTAAGACCTTAGAGGTGGACACCCAGCACATGTATAATTAATCTTAAAAAGCTGCAATGGTAATGATATAAATAGCATTGCTATTTCAACCAACTTCAATTCTCTGACTTCACAAATAGTGCCTCCCTCCTACTCTATTCAGGAAAGAAAAGGAAGGTACCTTTGCATTTTTATAAAAAGGAAAGAAGAACAAAAGCTAAGTGACTGCCTGGGGCCACAGGAGAGCCTCTGGGTGGAGTGAGGAGGAGTGCTAATGTATCATTTCCTAAATAGCATTGCCCGGACTGTCAGAGAGCCTATTACTTCTAAGTGTATCTGGGGGAAGATGGCAGAATTGAGTCCATAATGCACATATTCGCTTTTTTAAAAATGGAATAATAACAATGTAAAAGAAAGCATTGTAAGTTGGAATAATGGTGTGAAATTGAAGAAAGGAACAAATACAAGTGCATTGGAAAATGCCACCCAGATCCTATCGGGTATTTGCTTGCTGTAGGGTCCTTCCAAGGAAATTGAAGGTACAGGCTCATTCCAGCCAGCTCAACACGACAAAAAGAAAGAGCCTGTCCATTGTCAAGAAGCATCCGACAGCTTTGACCATGGGTCCAGCCTTTTCTTTCTGTCATGCAGCTGACTCTGAATATGTACTTCTTAAAGCTCATGTCTTTAAAGTTCTTATCATTTCTGCCATTAGAAATACATTAACCAAAAACAGATTCTCGCATGGATAAATGGATTCTAGGGTATAAAGCAGGGAGATTATTGACACCATTGTCTGCTGTGAGGCCCATGAAAGGAAGAGCTGAAGAGACCTATAGTTGAAGTACATTAAATGTCGCTGGGATGCTCAGAGGAGGAAATAGCCAGCTTATAGAAGGGGTAGGACTTTAGGTATGGGAGACTTTTATATGCATAGTAAATGCTCCTGAAAAGAGTAAATTACCAAAATTTGAATTTCAATTAGAGCAGAGTTGCTGGAAAGGCCCGTAGACACCTCTAAGTCAACCCTTCTACTGAATAGCCAGAGGAGGAGGAAAGATGGAAACATACACACACACATGTGCACACACGCCCCCATGACTGGCAGGATGGATGAGGACCTTTATCATTCATTTGGTCTGGGATAAGTTAAAGAAAGGACTAGGATTTTAAATCCTGTACATTCTTTGTATTGCTAAAAATAAAGGCTCAACAGACAGCTTCCGTGTTTAGTCAAAATAAATACCTCAGCCGAGTATCTTTAGACCCTCCAAGTCAAGACAGGGGCCTAATATGAGGTCAAGGTTAGAAACCAAATTTCTCTATATAACAAAGTATGAAGAAATTTTTTTTTAGTCCTCTTTTGGTGCATAGGGAGAAAGGAGTCTAGGGACCCAAGAATAATAAAAAATAAAATAAAAAGAAGCATAAGGGAAGATAATTCTAGAACAGCAGTTCTCAACCAGGTACGATTTGACTTCCAGGGGACATTTGACAATATCTGGAGACATTTTCAGTTGTCACAACTGGCATCTGGTATTTTCAGTTGGTACAGCTGGCATCTAGTGGGTAGGGGCCAGGGATGCTGCTGAACACTGTCCTGTGCACAAGGAATTATCAATAGGGCCAAGTTTAAGAAGCCTCTTCTAGAAGAAAAGAAAAAGAGAAACCTGTCAACACCTGGGAAAGTCAGAAATTAAATAAGAAGAAACCAAGGAGAAATTCCCTGGGGATGGAACAAGAAGTTTAATGACATCTCCCATTGAATTGTAAGCTGTTTTTTGTACCTACAAGGACCAAGATCCCTCTGTTCATTTCCCCAAGTCAAATTCTATTACACCACAGTCTAGTGGCAGTGATGCTTTGGAGAATAAGAAAGAGACACTGTGATCATCAAAAGGTGCAAACTTCCAGTTATAAAATACAATCGTGGGGATATTATGTACAGTAAGGTGACTACAATTAATAGCACTGCATTGTATAGTTACAAGTTGCTAAGAGAATAAATCTTAAAGTTCTTGTCATAAGAAAAAAATTCACTCTGTGAAATAATAGATATTAACTGTAGTAATCATTTCATAATAAATACAAAATACTCTCATAGGTCATGTAGGTAGTCACAGTCCAGACCTATCACTTCTTCAGGGAAAGGTTTTAAGCCAGCCCTGTCCACTGTTCTTGTGCATCTGGGTTAACACACCCTTGAAATGCCACAAGTAACATCCCTGAAGGCAGGCCACACAGAGAGCACATGTTAATCATCCTCTAGTCCAGTGGTCGGCAAACTGTGGCTCGGCAAACTGTGTCTCGGCAAACCGCGGCTCGGGATAGTCCAATCATACAGAGTTCCCACCTTGCTTTCTCCCACCTTTGTATAACCTTCCTTATAGTCCCTCCTTCATTTCAGATGCAGAAAAGAAAACTGTAAAATTGTCTGGTTCTCTAGAGCCCTTGAGATCTTGCTCCTTAGTATACATTATCAGTTTGGCTCCGATAAATGCTTAAAATTTCTGTACAGGTTTGGACATTCTTACATCAACACGTCTCCACTCACTCCAAGGTCTTTGCACTTGACCATTCCCTCTACCTGAGACTCATAAAACCCACCTGGGTCACTGCCTTCCTTCCTTCCAGTGTTTGCTCAAATGCCAGCCATTCCAAGAGCCCTTCCCTGAGAGTTCTCCATAAAATACCAATTCCATCGCTTTCCTCTCTCCCTTTCTCACCTCATTTTCCCTGTTTTCTGTGCTTACTACATCTGACACAAATTCATTTATTGTCTGTCTCCCAGCACTTAGGATATAAACTCCATGAGACCAGCAACTTTGCCAATTTCGTTCACTGCCTTACCTTTATTAATTGCCTGGGACCAGACAATGTCACCTTTCAATAAATACTTGACTAAATACAATGGCATGACTAAATAAACGAAAATGAAAACTACTGGCTACACTTATTGTATGTGCTTAGGGTAGGGCTCAAATTGATTCCAAAACCTTCATCTTTTTTTTACTATGACATAGCAGGCTGCCTCCTAAACCTTTATAGTTGCTACAACACAATTGCCTGCAAAGAAAAGTACAAATGAGGCCCAAAGCACCACTACTTCCCTTTGGCACCAGAACAAGGGCCTACAAGGAGCAACCAAGATATAAAACAACCCTCAGGCTGTCCCCAAGAGTGAGAGTGAGAATGCCCACAACTAGGGGCCTAGGAGAGCAAGAAGCTGGGTTGTCTAGCTTATTACCATTGCACAACTGCCAGCAGAGCCTGACAGAGTAGGGTCCAGACACGTGTTGAATAAAAGAACCATGTTGGGCGTGAAAGAAATGTAAGGGCCCAACGAAAAAAAGAGCACGCTTGAAACTGGGGAGAATTTGAGATCCTTATGGTCCAGATGGCTTTTAAAGATCCTCTAAAAGAACAGGTAGAATTAGGAGGTGGAAAGGCCTTCAGACAAGCCTCCAGGTCCCTTGCTCACTCCATTATCACTGTCTGCCCAGTGAACACTCCCAGAGTAGCAGGTATTCCACCGGATCTGCTATTTCACAGAGGCACACAAACGATCAGGCTGGCGGTGGAAGGTGTGACTCATCTGTTTTTCTCAAGACCAGTCCTAAGTCTTCGAGGCAAAAATAGCAGGCATTGAACATCATTACCATTTTCCGCTGATTCTTAAATAGATCTATGCTTTCATTGAGCTCCTAATATGTGTCGGGTACTGTGTTAGACATGTGCCAATGCATCTACTTCTGATGAGAATCTGAGAGATAGTGATTATGTCCATTTAACTAAGAGATGACTGAGGCTCAGAGAAGTCCAAAGTCACTCAGCTATAATATTGGATTCAAACTCAGGTCCATCTGATTCTAACACCTTTACTAGTACTCTGTTGACTGCGTTATTTTGCCTTTGAAGACATAAAAGTTTTACAAAGCAACTTCTTCACATTTTGCTCACTTAAGCACCCACTCAGAAACAGGGCTCCTTCCCAGCACACCATTGGCAGAGCATTATCCAATGTAGTAATTGGTGCCTAAAATTGCAGGTGTGTTCCTACTTCATGAATGCTGAAAATGATAAAACAAATAGCAATCAGGTAACTTAAGGGCAACTATGGACTTTTCAAAAGGATTCTGCCTTTTACAAAAGATTGGAGTCAATGTCGTAATATATTTCATTGTTGCCAATAAAGAATGTATCAGTACATGAGGCAAATGATCATCAATTTGCCTGTCCTGCATTTTCCTGTTCCAGTATCATCTGCCCATTTCTCAGCCTGGGCAAAGGACATCCTCAGTGCCTTGTGACCTGGCCCCTGGTCATAGCTGATTGTCATGATGGACAGTCTGGCCTGATGAGAGTTTCTTCTAAGACAGTATCATGGAGCCCAGAAAATGAGTTTGACTGTGTTGGACCCTGGATTAAGAACACATGGAATCAGGGCAGCTATATCTCTATAGTAATCCCACCCCACGAACAAACCGATGCTCTTGAGAAGAATGAACAGAGAGAAATCAATGTAAGAATGAGAGCTGGGTAATGGTACATAGCAGACATATAAGACCATGCCACTCCAAAGAGCCAGAGAGTGTGGCTGACTGAGTTTGCAAAGTAATAACTTCCCATTTTTTAGGAGACTTTACTATTTCTTGAAATTAGGTTCTATGAGATTCCCTAGATGTCTTACAGTAAATTTCCCTTCACTTAAGCAGTTTTCAGGAGGTCTATTATCTCTTGCTGTGTAACAAAATATTCCAAAAGTGTAGCAGGTTAAAACTAATATATATTGTGAAGTTTTGGGGGGATCAGGAATGCAGGTTTGGCTGTGTGATTCTGACTCAGGGTGTCCCATGAGCTTGTAGACTTGCAGCAAATCAGTCATAAACCCGGTTAGAAAGTTAAACAGAAATAGAAAAAGGTCCCTAAGCACTAATACATTTCAAAAAAAGCCTTTGACTCACAGGGATAGTCAGATTTACTCTTGAACCCTCATCAATTTGCATGTAAAACGAGTAGGCAGATTAAAAGCAGTACAAGAGAACACTCGCTAAATGACTTACACCATTAGAATACAGCAGAATCACTAAGCTGAGGACTTTGGTCAACTTAGTGTTGAAGCAAAAGCTCAGAAGGTGTATCAGTCAGGAAAGGCAATGTTATGTTACAATAACAAAGAAACAAAAAAAGCTCAGTAGTTTAAAGCAACTCCCACCGAGTGTCGGTCCTGAGCCAGCTGCCTTTGCTCATTGTTGTCATTTCCCCCCCAGCACCAGGGCTGAAGGAGCAACCTCTGTCTGGAATATTCTCAGTTGCTCTGGCAAACGGAAACAAGGACATGACAAGGTGATCAAGCATTCGGTGAACTTTGCCTGTTTTGTAAGAGAGCAGTTGTAATGAATAAAACCCAAATGGACAAGTCATGAGTTTTTGCCCTCACGTTGTAAGTGATGCCTTATATCAGGAAGACATGATGACGTTGCATAGCTACTCAGGAACATGAAAGCCTTCTGTGGCTGGGCATCGCCACATCTGGAGGGCGGAGAAAGGCAGTCTCACCTGGTGGTGAAGAATGAGCTGAGAGCAGACCCACTGTGTTCCTATTCTGGCTTCACCCTTACCAGCTGTCTGTCTGTGGGCAAGGCACAGAACTTCTGGGTCTTGGTTCCCTCATTAGTAGAAAGGGCTGATGACAACAACGACTATCTTTTAGAATTGACTAGAGGATGCACCTTAGTATGAAGACATGTGAAATGTTTGGAACTGACCTGGCACAGAATCAGTGCTTGACCAGTGTTAGCTGTAACTATTGCTTCCTAGTCTGCCATCCAATAGGCAACTTCCCTCCCATGCCTGGAATCTCTGAATCTCAGAACTACCAGGAGCCTCTCCTCCCTCTCCCCCAAATACAAATGAGGAACAAAGGGATGAAGATACAGGAAATAAGTTTTCTCAACCAGCAAGGGCCATACCAAGAGAGGCTGAGGCTGCTGTTGATTCTTCATCTATACAGAGAAAGTTCAAACCTTCCTCACATTCTATAGTACGTCCCCTACTTCACTTCCATTGTAAAATCTTCACACTATTCTGTGAGTGCAAAATCCTCAGAATAGTGGTTGAGGACTTGCACAGCCCAGGCCCAGGCTACCTATTCCAGCCTCATAGGTCATTACTTCTTACACATATTAACTGTTTCTGAGACCGATCTCCATGACAGATTCTGAGCTCATGGTGGATTTTCTGCATCTTTCCTCTGGCCACTCCTCTTCTCTCCTCCTCTCTTCAATCTTTCCAAATCACGCTCATGTTTCAACTCCATCTGCTCCATGTAGCCTTCTTGGACTCATAAGTGATCGCTCTTGCTTCCTGTGAATTCCTGTACCTCTATAGGCTATTTATTTAATTCATTCACTCAATTAGACTATTATTGACAACTTTTTTCCATTTGAGGAAATCAAAGTTAGAGCTCTACAACATATACAAAGATGAATGCCAGGTGGATGAAAAAGCTAACTGGAATGAGTAAGCAATTCTCTAGAGACAGAAATAAATTCATTGTTGCCAGGAGCTGAGGAGTTAGCAGGAAATGGACAGTGACTGCTAAGGGGTAAGGAGTCTCTCTTTGGAGTGATGAAAATCTTCTAGAAGTGAGTGTAGTCACAGTTGCACAACCCTATACATGTATTAAACTGCTGAATGGTACACTTTAATGAATAAATTATATGTGTATTGTACATTTGTTAAAATTTTTTTAAAAGATATCTTTTAAGAACTGGAAGAAAGCTAACTAGAAAAATTCATAGAACTTACTCTTATGTGCATTTTTTGTATGTGAGCTAAATATCAATAAAAGGATTATTTTTAAAAACCTAACTGGATAAAGGAAGATCTACAAAAATCCTAGGAGACACTACAGAAAAATGATTGTCTAATACTTGGATGTGTTATAAAAGCACTGAAAGACATAAAAGAAAAAACTGACATGTCATATTTTACTATCCATACATAACAAATTAAATCCTTGCCTACAAATGACATAAAAACTTGAAAGGTTAGAAGAGGATATATATATATTCATATACAATCAAGGAGTTAATATTCCTAATATAAAAAGAGCTCTTACACGTTAATAAAAATTATAAACAACCAAATGTAAAATAAAACTGGCAGAGATATGAATGAGAGATACAAATGGCTGCAACCATGACAAAGGGCCAGTTTGCAGATGATGGGGAGGGTGTCCATCCCAGGGCGGCTGCTCATAGCTCCTCGGTAACTAACACAGCACCTTAGTGTGGTTACTGCATGCTTTACAAGGGCAACATGTCTATTGTGTCTTCCTGAGTTTCGATTTACCACGTCCCCTTTTCCCTCTAACAGAGTTTACGTTCTCTGTCTCTACTGCTGTAGAAGCAGATGTTCCTTTTTCAGTTTTATTTAAAAGCAGAAATCTTTCATGTGATTTTAGTAAAACCATCCTCTTTCATACTTATCATTTTTTTTAATTAAAGATGATTTTTCTTTTGATGCTGTTGCCGAAGCCCAAAGTACTTCATTTCCCCTCCACAATGAGTTATATGCGATGTGTTAAGAACAAGTGAGTAACATTTCAATGGGCATAGGATGGGTCCTTGGCATTTTCATCAGGAGTTCCATCCTTGGTGTAACTTGCAAAATCATTATGCTTCCAGTCATTGTCTTGGGCACAAAGTAGAAGTTCCCATTTGCTGATGAAAATACTGAAGAGCGCTCAGGGCCTAAATTGGCTTTAGCGCCATGATTCCCTCTTCAATAACATTTGAAAAAAAAATTCACACCGGTGGAATGAAGTGACAGAAAAACCTTAGTCTTGGCTTAGCCCCAATAGCATGATGAGAGTTTACAAAGAACCGCGAAGGGAATTTTTCTTTCCCTTGTGCTGGGGAATTTAATGGGAGGGAAAATCCTCTCAGGAAATGGATTTCTCACTTTTAATTTCCTCACTAGTAAGTGAGTTTGAGAGAGCCATGGAAGTCAAAGAATTGAACCTTCAGAATTACCATCCCTGCCCCAAAGCCACAGCGTTTGAAAATCTATTTAGAAACCAATTCAAAGTGCTATGGGCATTTCAAATACCACAGGTTTGAAGCCCCTAGAGAAGCCGCTTCTATTGCTGTGTTTCCTGCAGGCACCACAAACCCTCCTAAGCTGAGCACTAGTCCTCTGAGTCTAAACCATTTCCTCTCCTCTCCCTCACCACCCAGCCAGCCATACACTGAGCCTTGAAGGGTTTGCCTCCACAAAATTCCTCAAACCCTTTCAAACTCTCTTCTCACCAGCAGAGCTCTGATTCAGGTAATCATTTCTCACCTGGACTTTACATGCGTCTTCTAACCAGTCTCTCTCTACTTCCAGACTGTCCCCTTCAAACCCCTTCTTATACAGCTCCCCATTCCATCCATATGAAATGCACATCCCACCCTGTCACCCTAGTCAATCAAACTGTTCAACGACTTCTTATTGTCTGAGGATCCTATTGACTAAGGTGCAATCGAAGCTGTTGGTGTGGCAACCACTACCCTCCACAACCCGCCCCCCACGCTCCCCTCCAACCTCATCTCTCTCCACTGCTTCCTCACAATGTATGATCCAGCTTTGCTAAGTATCTGCCTTTGACAGTGGACAAAAAGGTACCTACAGCACAATATGTCTTCCTCTGGATACATCCTATGCAATCTTCAATGTTCCCTAAGCCTAGCCCCCAAACTTAGCTAAGTTCTCCTATTACCCCACCCTTACCTCTGTTAAAGCACCCACTACATCACATTGAAATGGCTTGTTCATGTGTCTGCTTCCTCCACTGGAATATTAACTACTTCGGACCAGGGAACCTACCTTTGTCATCCTTGTATTGCCAACAGCTGGCAAAAATGTCTGCTTCTTAGGAGATTTGCAACAATTATATATTAAACATAATTGAGCATCATCTTTCTCAGCAAACATTCATACGATATTTTTTGAGTATGGAGAAGTTCTTCCTCCCCAGAAAGCAGAGTTCTCCACATATTATCAAGGTAGTCCTGGCCCTGACCTAAGACCCAGAAAGCCAGCCCAGGCAGGAGACCTGGCCCAAACTAGTATCCATGTGCTCAAACTGAGATCCACGTGGGCCCCAGTTATCCCACTTCAGAGTTCTCTTGGACTCTTCACCCACTTATGGGGCTGAACGGATAACCTAAGGAACTATGTAACTTACCTCTATAGGGTCATCCCAGCATCTGGGGCTGGATTCTAGTTGCAGAAGGACTGAAAAGCAGATCATGATAGCTTTTTATGAGATGACATAAAATTGGGCTATTGGAATTGTGCTGACATGCTTATTTGGGGTAACTCACTCAAATTAGCAAAAGATACGTTTAGGGTTCTGGGCTACCCAATAATTTACTCTAACTCTTATATTAGAGCTAGGTATGTGGGCCCAATGTGTGTTGATTACTCCTGTCCAACAGTGGTGCTTCCTCCAGTCTACAGCACCCAAGGGTAGTGAGGATGCTGGCAGGTGTCCTTTATTATTAGTACCCCTTACTGCTGGTACCCAGGGCATTCTCCCTACCATCTATGCAGGCCCCATGACTCATGACGGGTAGTCTACTAGGAATGATTGTGCCTATTCCCTCTGAGGGCTTTTGAAACTTTTACACCACAAATTCTAGATACCTCCTCCAACTGATGTTCTCTTTTGCCTTTGATAGGTGGGTTGGTGTTGTACCCTCTTTAACCAGTATAAAGTCATGCAAGACAGGAAATAGTCAGTTCTTACATGAGTGGGACCACTCCAGCAACAGTCCCTCATCTATCCTCCCCACTAGTGGAAGTGTGAGAAAGGCTGGGACATGGATGGTATTGAAAGAGATCACATTCTAAGAATGCAGTGATTACAGTCTAAAGAGTTCAAGAAAAGACCTAATTTAAAGATTGTGTTGTTCCATGAATATGCTATAATAATTCTGAAAAGAGAGCTCTACATGACTAGGAAATTAATTATTATTCACATTTTCCTGGAAACTCTAGGAAAGACTTGATTGTGACCATCATCAATAAAACACAATAGTAATCTCAAAGAGAATCATTGGAAGCCAATACTCAGACAACATTATGAGTAATTATATAACTAGCATCAAATAAGTAGAATTAGGGAGCTGCCATAGCCAGAAAGAAGGTCCATATTGTTTCAATATAATCAGGTTTTAAAGAACCATACATTGTGAATAATAACCACATTTAACTTTCTCTCTCAGTGGGAGTTTATGAAATTTGCCAGAAATGGTTCATTTGGCTGTAAGGAACATGAAGAAATAATTTTTGAACTTGAACATGAAGAGATGGTATCTGTATACTATGATAAATCTTTATGCATTGATTAGGCAATGAACTAAGACATAAGTATCTCTTTTATACCAATTACTCTAAATCTTTATCAGTCATCACTAAATTGTTCATGGAACCATGAATTTTATAATACAATTTTACTTGACCTTGCTGTCCTCAGATTAGTCAAATGGTGGGGGGGGCGGGGAGAGGGGGAGAGCTTATCTTAAGGAACTTGGATTTTTATATATCCCATTATATTTTGTTTAAACTTATTTACAACCCTAAAATGTAGATTCTCCAATTGAGTGAGGTCCTGGAATTGAGCGGGAAAAAGGTAACAGATTAATCACTCATCTTTGTGTTGCCGAGAAGAGAGATAGCAGGTGTTCTAATGAATGTTTGCTAAATGATTAATAACTTTAATTGTACCATTGATTTTGTCCTCATAGGAAAAAAAAGTCAAAGATAACTCACTTACTGGCATGCATGAGACTTCTCTGAATGTTTTTGATCTTCAACCAGAGTATAGATTTTCTGGTTTACAAAGCACCATGGGATGAATTCTCTCTTCAGCTAGGACACATTTCCTGAGTCCTCCTATATGTCGGGCTCTGGAGAAAAAGGATGAAGAGAAAAGTCACTGCTCTCACCTCCTAATTCTACCTGTTCTTCTAGGGGATCTTTAAATGCCATCTGCTCTCAAGGATCTGAACATTCAGCATCACAAGGAGTCAGACATAATATTACAAGGCAGTATCGTTAAGGACTGTGTGGTGGTTAATTTTATGTGTCAACTTGACTGAGCTAAGGGATACCCAGATAGCTGGTAGGACATTATTTCTGGGTGTGTCTGAGAGGGTGTTCTCAGAAGAGATTAGCATTTGAATTGGTAGATAGAGTAAAGATCACCCTCACCAATGTGGGCGGGCATCATCCATCCATTGAAGGCCCAAATAGAACAAAAAGGCAGAGGAAAGGCAAATTTCCTCTCTGCCTCCCCTGTTTTGGACAGCAGCACTCCTGGTTCTCAGGCCTTCAGACTTGGACTAAATTCTACCACTGGCTTTCCTGGTTCCCCAGCTTACAGACTGATGTTAAGACTACTCAGTCTCCATAATAACATGAGCCAGTTCCTATAATATGATAACCTATTTGTGATATTTCTCTGGAGAACCCTGACTAATATAGGCTACAATAGAGGCTTAAACAAAATCTCCTGGGAATCTGGGAGGATGTGAGCGCTGTGAGAAATGAGTTCTAAAGATGAACTTGAAAGGTAAGTGTGATCTCACCAAGTAGAAACAAAAGCAAAAGGATATCTTTCTAGAACTTAAATTACAGTAGATAACTCCCCTCATTAGACTTCCCATTATTTTTATGATAAAATCTAAATCTTCCCCATCACCTCCAACATCCTCCATGATTGGCTCCCGCATGCTTCTAATCGTATATCCTGCTATTTTCTGTACCACTTATACTATTCAGTCACATTGTTCATGTTGATGGTCCATGCCAAGCTTGGTCCTATGTTACAGTCTTTCCACTTGCTGTTCCCTCTTCCCGGAACACTGCCCCAGATCTTCATGTGGCTGACTTTGTATGATTTCAGCCTCTCGTGAGTATTGATTATTGGGAAAAAGGGAACTCAGAGGAAGGAGTGGCCAGAGAAGGAGAAGAAACCAGAGCTCAGGGTCTTGGGAGTCAATTGATGAAGGAAATAGATCTATTTTATCTTGTCCATCAGTCTTTCAGGAGCGCAAAAGGCAGGTACTTTTACCTCCATTTCACAAATATAAAAATGAACACTCAGAGGGGCTTAGAGACTTGGCCAAGGATATACGGGGAGCAAGGAGCAGAGGCAAAACTCAAATCCAGGTCTTCTTACTTCAAGTTCAAAGCTCTTTAACCGAGCATGGGTCCTAAGGGTAAGGGAAGAATGTGCCAAGAATGAGGGGTCCCAGAGGGTTCCCATTGAATAGACACATTTTCTTCACTAACTTTCCACACTGCCTGAAAATTTTGTCACCAACATCACTCTTTGGGGTAAAGGAATTTTCAGAAGGCCTTTAAAATTGTACATTTGCAGGGATTTTAACACATGAACACATTAGCAGCTCTTGATGTGATTTTTCTCTCAGGAAAGCCCTGCTCACAGCCCCTTTACATCAAAGTTCCAAAGAAGAAATGACAAGTCATGAAGAAAGGCAGAACCTGAGAGGGAGAGAGAGGAAAATGTCTGTCGGCTGAAAAGCCTTAGTGTGGTCAATCAAACCACAGCAAATGGGGCAATGGAAGGAACCCAGGACTAGAGATGAATATGGCACCCAGGGTGGTAGCTGGGAGGTCTAGATCAGGGTTAGCGTCTACGAGGTTAAAATTGAGCAGTGGCCCTATCTGAGGTGACATAGGCCCTGAGAAGCAGAAGGCAAAGCAAGCATCCAATTTTCCAGACCAGAGAGGATGCTCCAAATAGGAGAGGCAAGATTAGGGCACAGAGATTGTAGAACCAGATATAGAAACAGGAATAGGCAAAGGAGGCTGAGGGAATGGCAAGGAGGGCAGGAAGGAGGATATGACAAATAACCATGAATATTTTTAATTCATGTTCATGAGCCAATGGATGGCAGGAAGGGTTGGTCAGGAATGAACCCAGCACCATGACCATCAGCGGTATGATGTTGGAAAATTCATTTTGCCTTTCTGAGTCTCACATTGCTCATCAATAAAAACAACAGTTTTATTAAATTATTTCTAAAACCCTCTGCAGCTCTAAAATCAAATGCATTTTCTTCTCTTATTGAGATCAGAGCCACCCTACATCTTTAACTCAAATGTAAAATCACACTCAAAATCTTTTTTTTTAAGCTGGGAAACTGTCAGATGCTTAAAAAAAGAAATCATCCATTGATTTATTGCTTACCTTCTAAACAGCTATTCCTTTTACCAAGAGTAAAAGTGAAACAACCAAGGAGTGGAAACAAGAGGGCATTTTAAATCTCTAAATTGAAACAGAAAAGGAGGAAAGGTGTAGAGGTAACATAATAAGGGCTTTTCTGTTTTCCCACTAAGAGCTTTTTACCATTCTAAAAGGTTCACCCAGGATGCTAACAAAGCTTCAGAAATGCATCAAATGAAACCATTTCCATTTCCAATGGCATTAATCATCTCTGTGGTTCTGCAGAATTAAAAGTAACCCTTAGGGCAGTGATTCTCAACTTTCTGGCCCTTTAAATACAGTTCCTCATGTTGTGACCCAACCATGAAATTATTTTCGTTGCTACTTCATAACCGTAATGTTGCTACTGTTATGAATCGTAATGTAAATATCTGATATGCAGGATGGTCTTAGGCGACTCCTGTGAAAGGATCGTTCGACCCCCAAAGGGGTCATGACCCACAGGTTGAGAACCGCTGCCCTAGGGAATTAGCATCCCCCAGATGCTTTCCAAGTACACCTGTCCAGGTGCACCTGAGCAAGGGCATTGGTTCACCCCACATTTCTGAAGCTGCTCCAAGAACATCTTCTTAAGCATGTCATCCCTATAGTCACCTGCTTTCTGCAAAGGGCACCAGTCAAAGACCAATAAGGTGGGTGCTCTCTTTCTGCAGGTAGCTCACCACTGAGGATTTTATTTCTAGGACAACCTATAGCTAGGTCAGATCATTCATGCTGGTAACAATCTCCTATGCAAAAATAAAACACAGAATCTCCCACATAAATAAAAATGTGAGATTAGATAAATTCTACTTTCTGTGTGATTTGTCATTAGTTCATTTATTCTGTAGATTCCAAGTGAGCTAGCTGGTAATATTTGGAGCTAAAGTCAGTCTACTTAGCACTGGTCAGTTACATCTTTGACCACAATATCACAAAGTAGGCCTCCGATGGTTTGAAAATATGAAAAATGCAAATAAAGAAGATTGTGAGCAATGCCTTAAATTTTCTGGGGAATCTCCTCTCTGAACCAATGCAGTATCAGCAACATCAAGTTCAACTGCTGCTTGATAGAGACCTTGTATTAACAAAAGCTGCTTTCCTCCCTCTGTAAGAAATAAGGCGAGCCCCCCAATTCAGGGGTCCTGGTAGAACACAAAACATACTCGGGAGCCAGGCAGCAAGGCAAATATCTGTACTTCTACGTAGAAGGGTGCACACACATGGTCTGGAAGCATGTGCACACCCAGCAAGTGGTTTGCTCAGCTTTATAATCTCTGACACATGTGACCTGTCCCTTACTCTTAATTGGAGTTCAGGCGCACAGTCTTTTGTGATTGGCTAATTCAAAGGGAGGGGTTGGCCTTTTCCATTTCAAGATGGAGGCCCCCAGGGGAGCTGCAAGCCATGTGGCCAACATGGCAGCTGCCAAGATACGCAGTTGAAAATGGTGGCTGTCTAAACTGTTCTTTGACAGAAAAGATGACTTATTCTCACACCTCTGACTTCTGTTTCCACTCCAGCGTGGAAATTTAGTCCAGCTTCTACAATGAGAGGCCAGTCATGTAGGCTAGGCAACACTGGAATCTCATCAAAATCATCTTAACAGTTGCATTCCAAAAAAGTTGTAGTTTTTCATCTCCAAAATACTTAGTAATTAGAGTTGCTGCTCCTCAGGAGGAAAATGACAAAGTTGATTTGGTATTTCTACTGAAAAGTCACTGGAACCAAGGAATCTGTCTCCAAATGTATTAATTACAGGAAGATGCTTTTGAATGATGGTTGGTGGTAATCATTAACGCTAAAAATAATGCGCTCTCTATCAGTATGCCAATTCCACTTCGGCCCCCAGAAGTCTCATCTTCTCTGTAAAGTCTTCTCAGATAATGGGTTGTGTTTTCATGGAATATAATAGAAAAGTACCTCATTCTATTGTGCTTTGCTTTATTGTGTAAAGGCATTGCTTTTTTTTTCCCCCACAAAGTTCTTCCACCAGCAAAAAGATTACAACTCACTTTAGTATGCTACTCTTCATTGCAATACTCATTTTAGTACAGTGGTCTGGAACCAAACCTACAATATCTCTGAGATATGCCTGAATACTAATTAAATGCCCAGAAGACCTCAAGCTAATGAGATTTACTATATCAAGGAGGTTAGACCTAAAGAACAAGTTTGGCATCAACAAATTAGATTGGCTGTCAGAAGCCAAGCCAGTGCCTGCAAGGAGCACACACAGCAGAGTCACTGTCAGGAAGATGGACCAACCGGTATCTTGGCCACTATGTCCTGCAATGATCAAAAGGCTTACAGGCTCAGCTCTTCCCCAGAAAGTTCCAGGCTTATTCATAACCAATGGAAAACAAAGTCAGAGCACAGAGGGTCAAACAAACATTCCTGTTTTCCTCCTTCCAGGTATTCTTCTGGGCCAGGACTGGGGAGCCTGCCCACATGAGTGCCCTAAGATCCTTCTCCTGATTCTTCCCTCATCTTCCTTTCTCTACTAGTCCCCCACCCAAGGGTCATATTGGGCTTTCCCCTGTGTCGAAAGTTCTTAGCTCTCCTATTTTATTCAGTGGCTTCTTGACTTTTAACAAATTGTAGGTCTTGTTTCTCACTGACACTTCAAGAATCATCCATTAGTGTAGAATCTATAAAGAAATAAATCTTTCTCTTACTAATCTAGACCACCTCTCATTGCATAACTTTGATGTATGATTATGCTAAGTGACCCCTGCCCACGTGGCTGAAGATGGTCCTCCCACATTCACAAATTAGGATCCAGAACTGCCACTATCAGTTTTGTGAATTTAGTGAACACAATTCTCTCTGATCCTCAGTTTCCTCATCTGTAAAATAAGTGGCTAAGACTCTCAGATTATCAGATTCCCTTCCAGCACTAACATTCTATGATTCTTATCTCTAGATTGGTTTTGTTCTTCTGCCCTTGGGCCCACTCTACACTCTCCAGCCTTGAGAGTGGTATTCTCAGGCTGCCTAGTCTATTAGAATCATCTGCCTAATTTATTTATAAACACGGCCTTATTGCATCTTAGGGCAGGATGAATCCCAGTCAAGTTCTAATCAGCCTCGGGGAAGAGCCCAAACTCACAGTTGTGATATATATCCCATATTGTTCCAAAGAGGATTTATGGCAGCTTAGCAGGATACATTATATAAACACAAGGTAAAATAAAATAGAAGAAAAGATAGAAAGAAAAGCAAGGGTTGGGACAGAGATGGAAACTGAAATGCACCCCAAGAAACAAATTATAAAAGCCCTATTAGAAAAGTCTCTGGGTAGTGCCAATTCAGAGCCACATATTTAGCTCTGAGCTCTCTAGCAGCCAAAGGGAAAAGGGAAACCCAGTGAGTCAGTGAGAAGTCTTCTTCTTTCCATTGCTCTTCCTCGGGTCCCACACTGCCTTTTGGCTGCATCTAAGACAGTGCTTAGAGCTGACTGTCATCCCCTGAAAGGATATTGATGGATGAAGTTGGAGCTCTTTAGCCTGTGGCTAATTCACAGCTCAAGAAGGAAATAGAAGCTATAACCGAGAAGACTGAACCTATTTCTGCTAGACATGGCTCACACATGGTGCTCCTTCAAGGCCTCCCGGCCAGAGAAAACCATAGAGAAATGTTGGTCCATTGTAATGTTTCCAGGTTTTCTTGTAATATGTTACTCACTGGAATAAGAATTGAAAGCTGATTGCTGAAAACATGTTTCTCACTCTGTCTCTTTATAATACAAAAGCCTTCATGTGTTTCAAAAGGAGTCTTTGATGTGTCCTTAAATAAACACCTGGCTTTATAAAGAGAGACACCTCTTCTCAGCAGGGCAAAGACAGTTTTCAAACAGTTCCATTCTAAATCGTCAGAAAGAACAAGTTCTACCCTCTCCACAAAGAGCAACTATAGACAGAAATGTTGTTGGGATGAACATGGCAGAGGGGGTGTTTTTCAGAAGTCTGGGAGGCAGCGTGGTACTGTGGAAATCGATCCTTGAGTATCCTTATATAGTAAGTCCTCACTTAACATCCTACTAGGTTCTGTGACTTTAAGCAAAATGACTTAAAATGAAACCAATTTTACCATATGATAATTAATGTAAACAAGTGTTAAGTTCCTAGGGCATCTAATCAATATTATAATAAAAGGATGTTATTCAAGGATCTGCTATATTTAAATAATGGCTTACTGTTTCCAAAGTTTCTACATGTATCTCTTATCTCTCCCAATGAGATAGGTAAAAGCAACAGGATGAAGATGTGAAAATGATTATGGAACTTTATAGAGATGGGTTGCAAATTCCTCCCTTGACCAAACTTTAGTTAAGGCCTGAACTTAGGCTTCCATCTCCATTCTTATAGAGTCCAGTTTTAGCAAGAACCACATCAGGTTGGTTTTGCCATGTCCCCAGGTTTGATATCTGATCAAATTCCCTTCCCACCATCCCCCAGGTGACATCTGATCTCCCCACCCCCACATGTCTTCAGCAAGAATCCTGTCCAGTCAGTTTAGCCAGAATTTCTCTTACGCCAATGTTTCCTCTTAGTAATTCTCCATCCATTGACACCCAACCTGTTCCTTGGCTGAAATTCTCACTTGCCCAGGCTTCGTTCAGAACAGAGGCCAGTTCTAGACTGAGGTCACTTTCCCCCTATTGCAATCGTTCCAGAGTAAAATCTATTTTTACTGCTTTAACTACTGTCCAGCTCTGGTGTTTCCTGGGCAATAGCCATGGGTCAAGTCTTCTGAGTCCAAGTGTAGCAGAAAGCCTTGAGAGTCAGGAGGTGAGTCATGAGGTCCTGGATCTGCCTCCCATCAACAGGTTGTTTGATCTCAAACACTATACAAGAGGGTCAGTTATATGAAAACTAGACTTTGGGTGGTGTGCACTCAAGAGAATATAAATATATCAAATTATAATGTTATATACGTGAAATTTGTATAATGTTATTTACCAATGTTGCCTCAATTAATTTAATTTTTTTTAAAAAGTAATGCAAGTTCATTGTAGAAAGTAAAAGGAAAGAAATATATTTTCTCTTGGATTGAGGTTGGGATGCCAATCATGACTGTACCATGATTAATGATCAAGCTTAAAGCCAGCAAGTGCCCGCAGCCTGCCCATTTCAAGTCCATCTCTTCACTGGAACATTAGCATCAATATGCCCTTCTCACATTGGCTATGCCCAGCATTTATAGGAGGGGAGAAATAAAGTCATTTACCTAAAAAGTGTGAGCACATATGGGCAGGTTCAGTCCTGGCTTGCCTCTGTAATCTCGTAAAAGACTTTATTTTGAGGCAGTTGGTTTTAAGTACAGGATGGTAGGAATATGTTGCCTTTATAAAAATAAACATTCATCTACTTAAGTTTCATCCTTTGCACATGAACACAATAATGATGCCTCAGCTGTCAGCTGCTCCAAAGATTCCTTGCCACTTACTTAATTAGAAAACCCAGGCTTTCATTCTTTCTGGTAACTATCCTATATAATAAAAGAGTAATATGCAAATCAACTGAAATTCAGAACGACCGGTCACTATGATGCACACTGACCACCAGGGGGCAGACGCTCAATGCAGGAGCTGCCCCCTGGTGGTCAGTGCGCTCCCACAGGGGGAGCGTCACTCAGCCACAAGCCTAGCTGGTGGCTGGCAAATGCAGCGGCCCGCCTCCACAGCAGCGCTAAGGATGTCCAACTGTGGCTTAGGCCATCAGTCAGACATCCCTTGAGGGCTCCCAGACTGTGAAAGGGCGCAGGCCAGGCTGAGGGCATCACCCCCTCCTCCCCACCCCACCGCAGTGCATGAATGTCATGCACCCAGCCTCTAGTTTGTAAATGAAAAGCAATAACCTTCCTTATGTCACTTGAGCTCCTTTCTAATTTAGAAAGACCAGAACAGCCTCCCCTCCCCCAAAGTAGTTACAAAGGACGGCAGCTTATCTCATAAGCAATTCACAACCTGCCTCCACCCCAAACCAGCAGAGATTGGTCGTCATGCCCTAATCTCCTGCCCACATTGCTCTATTGCAGACACTATCACCTAATGATGAACACTGTTTTAAAAACCTACATAATCTGCTAAAGAAGGTCTCTGGATGTTTCCACTGACATAGGAAGAAACAGCCAGAAAGGATATATGCCCCTAAGTCTGGAATGGGTCAGTTTAGAATTATCAGAAAGTTCCATTTCTATTTCCTAGCTATGCTTCCATTATGACCCAGTTTTACCTTTCCCTATAAATGAAAGGTGTTTCATCGGTTCTCCTTAGGAGCTGCCGTTCTACACAATGATGCACTCCTGTTAATTAAGTGGAGCTAGTCTTAGCTAAGAACTATGGACTGTCCTTTTCATTGTCTGCTCAGAAATGCCTGTGACAACATATAGAGTACGAGCTAGGGCCCATTATAACCCTTATAGTCACTTTAACTTTAAACAATAAATTTCAACCTAACATTTCTTTAAAAGATATGGCTATTGTGGCCCTGGCCAGGTGTTCAGTGGTTAGAGCACTGAGCCAAAGACTGGAAGGCTGTGGGTTCAATTCCAGGTTAAAGGCAAGTACCTTGGTTGCAGGTTTCCCAGCCCTCGATGTGTCTCTCTGACATCGATGTTTCTCTATCTCTCCTCCTCCTCCCTCCCATCCACTCTCTCTAAAAATAAGTGGAAAAATATCCTCGGGTGAGGATTAAAAATAAAAACTATATTTGCTCTATATACAGGTTGTCCCAAAATAATGTAAAAAAAAAAAGAAGGTATAGGTACTATGAAAATCATTGGTATGCCTTACTAGAATTCCAAGGATTAAAACACTATGAAAATAATTTCATTATTCCTGGTGAATTAATAATTTATATACAATACTACTAATCATGTACCATAGTGAGGAAGGCAACTCACCCACAATCTCCTACAGTGGGAATATAGCCACAAATGTGTGTGTGTGTGTGTGTGTTCAAAATTAGTCCACTGTCAATGTGACTCTGCAACCAAATGACTATCCTCAGCATCCACACATTTATGATAAACCATTATGATAGCAGAAGTTGTTGGTACCTTACCCTGATCCCTTTTTTGGGCTGGTACACTCACCTTCCTCCCAGCCCCCAAATGTGAATGTCAGTTGCCAACCTTTTTTAAAGAACGATCCTCATTAACTGGAACAACTTCCCTGGAGATGCCTTGGAGTTTACTCAAGGCGCAGTCCCCCAGGAAGGAATGGGAGAAGCCTGCAGCCAATGACTGAATAACATGGGGTTTTAAAGGCTGGCCCCCTTACATCCCCCTGAGGCAACTCTGGGGTCTACTCATGCTCCAGAAGTCCCTATACCATCATCATTCTGAAGCTAAGTCTCACACACCCTTGTCCAGGCTCTTCTGAATTCCTCTCCTGTTTCCCTTGCTCCTGTAGAAACCATACCTTCCCCTAATAAATTTAATTTAAAAAAAATTAAAGACCATATCTGAGAGAACTCACTCAAAAATCACTTGCAGAGAAAGTATGTCTCCTGCTGTGCTTCTAGGAATTCCTACCAAAGGCACCAAGTAAGGAACAAGTCTAAGCACAGGAAATCACACCTGAATGTCAATGTTGGTAGCCCCTTCCTTTGGAAGTATATGTTTCTTATTTTGATTCCACAGTGCTGTTTTAGCACCAAAGAACAAGAACATTCCTGGTCTTTAAAGGCTCATAGTCACATAGACCAAATCTTACATAACCAGCAGGGATCATGGTCTAAGGAATAGTTGCCATGGAAAATATGCCTTAGGAATATACTTATTTGTATATAGCTTTTAGGAAGGCACTACTGATTTCTGATTAAAGACAAAGCTTGATCATTTAATTGAGAGTAGAATGGAGTTAAGATTAGAGAAGATGTCACTCTTAACACTCCTATTGAGCATTTACTGGAAGTCCTAGCTGGAGAAATCAGGCACTCAAAAGAAATAAAATATATAACAAATGGAAAGGAAGAAATAATTATCTCTATTTTCAGATTACATACTTTTATATAAAGAAAGTCCTAAAGACCAAACAAAAAATGTTAGATCAAATCAATGAATTCAATAAAATTGCATGATACAAAATTAACATAAAATATTAGTAGTGCTTCTATACACTACAACCAATTCTCTGAAAAGGGAATGAAGAAATAGATCTCATTTATGATAGCACCAAAAACAATAAAATACATTGAAAGAAATTGAACTAAGGGGGTGAAAGATCTCTACTCTAAAAACTATTAGACAATGATGAAAGAAATCAAAGTAACCAAAAAATAAAAAGGTATCCCACGTTCATAGATTAGAAGAATTAATATTGTTAAAATGTCAATACTATCAAAACCATCTGAATGTTCAATGTACTCCCTATTCAGATTCTAATGGAATTCTTAATGGAAGTAAAAGAATTTTTTTTTTCAAATTTATATAGAATTACAAAAGACCCCACATAGTCAAAGAAATCCTAAAAAAATATATCAAAGCAGGAGGTATCACACTTCCTGATTTCAAGCTATAGTATCAAACTATAGTAATTAAAGCAGCATGGTATTTGCATATAAACAGAGAAATAGACTAGTGGAAGAGAATGAGAGTCCAGAAATAAACCCAACCATATATAGTAAACTAACATTTGAAAAAGAAGCCAAGAATACTCAATGGAGAAAAAAAAAAGTTTCTAATAAATGATGCTGGGCTAATTGGATACTCACATATAAAAGAATGAAACTGGACCCCTGTCTTTCACCAATGACAAAAATTAACTCAAAATGGATAAAAAACTTAAATGTAAGATCTGAAACCTTGAAACTCCTAGAAGAAAACATAAAAATAAAGCTTCTTGACATGAGTCTTGGTAATAATGTTTGGCTATAACAACTAAAGCACAAGCAACAACAACAAAATAAACAAGTGATACTACATCAAACTAAAAAGCGTCTGCACAGCAAAAGCAACTATTTAAAAAAAATCAAGAAGTTCATTCTGCCACATTTCATTCACTTCCATCACTTCTGACAGTCTCTGGTCAGACCTAAGACACCAAGATGGTGAAGCAGATCCAGAGCAAGGATGCTGCTCAGGAAGCCTTGAACAGTGCAGGAGGTAAACTTGTAACAGTTGACTTTTCCACCACGTGGTGTGGGCCTTGCACAATGATCAAGCCCTTCCTTCATTCCTCTCTAAAAAGGACTCCACTGTGGTATTCTTGAAGTATATGTGGATGACTATCAGGATGTTGCTGCAGAGTATAAAGTTAAATGCATGGCAACCTTCCAGTTGTTTAAAAAAGTACAAAAGATGGGTGAGTTTTCTGGAGCTAATAAGGAATAAATTGAAGTCACCATCAATGAATTAATTTAATAATGTTAACCAGCCATTGGCTCCTGTAATTTTTTTATTTATAAAAAAAGAAAATAGATAAGGTATAGAAACTACCAGTATATACTCAACTACCATCAGATTATAAATGACAATAAAATATTCATTCTATCCCTTTTTTTAAAAAAATAAAGCAAGTTAAAAGACAACTAAGAAATGGGAAAAATATTTGCAAACTATATATCTGACAAGAGGTTAATATCCAAAATATATAAATAACTCATATAACTCAACAGCAAAAAAAAACCAACCAACCCAATTTTAAAAAAATGAGAACAGGCGTTGAACAGACATTTCTCTAAAGAAAATATACAAAAGGTCAATGATGACTCTCTCTCATCATTGATGTTTCTATCTCTCCCTCTCCCTTCCACTCTAAAATCAATAAAAATAAATATTTTTAAAAGCAATTACATCTAATTTAATACATATTTATTGATCACTTACTCTGAGACAGGTATTGAGTTGGGATCTAAGGATTCTACCAGGATTAAAACATGATTCCCTTCCCTTAATACATTTATACTACTTCTAGCTCTAAGCGAAATCCATTAGATGTTAATGGTAGCCTGTTGTACTCATATCCATTGGAAATAACCTGGGGACATTAATTTGAAAGAAGTTTATGTTGGGAAATGTTGTATTAAAAACCCAATGGAGAAATAGGTGAGTCAAGTTGTTTCCTGTTTCCAAACCATAAGTTGGTGTACCAAGCCATAGATGACGACTCCTCTGGGAAGCAGACATGTATTTTTAAACTTCTGAGATTGAAGAGTAGCTTGAATAGAGCAGCCAAAAGGAACAGCCTGTCCTGTTATGACTCATTTGAGAAACTTCCCTTTTTATGCCATTTCAAACCTGAATTTTCAGACTTAAAATTCAGATTGCCTTTAAAGTAGATGTGATATTTGGATAACTTTCTTTTCATGAAATGTCATGTCATCGTATCATAGGCAACATGGCTTCTGTTTCTATCTAACTCTTTTGACAATCATTATATTTAATAGTTTTTCCAAGATTTGGATAAACTGCCGAGCAATGAGCTACTAATAGTAACATCCTACTTTACATGAAAGCACTTTCACATGCATTATCTCCCAGGAAGTTGGGAGAGTCAACCACTAACTATATCTAAATAGTTGCTTATCTTTTCATGGGATATTACTTATTTTAACCATTTTTTATTTCCTTTCCCCCATTCCTACTACCCAAAGAGAGGCTTTCTTATCTCCTACTTGGGTTTTTTGCAATAGCCTCATAACTAGTCCCCATTTCTTAGCTTTTATTCTCAATATTCCTCATGCACAGCTCTGGCCATATCATTTCTCTACTGATTGGTGCTCCTTGCCTAGCAGAAAGAAAGTCCAGACATCTTATCTAGTCATTCTGGGACCCATCTTATATTTCCAATACCAGATCCTACCCATCCTTCACTCTGAAAAGGAGCAGAAAAGAGACTGGAGTATCTCTCCAAATGCAGAGCGTGACTAGGACCTTTTGCCCTCAAAGCCAGAAAAGATAATTCAATAAGAGGGACACCCCCGCTCCAGGCACACACATTTATGAAAGCTGAGCCTTATGGTGAAGCCAGAGTCCCACCTGAACCCAGCTTTGTCTTTCAAGATTTCAGGAGCTTTTTCCAGAAAGGGCTGAGGTCAGACCAAGGTGATGCTAACATCCCACCAGTAGAAGCAATGTCTGGGTAGGTCCAAGAGTTGTGGGGTCACTTCAGTCTCATGCAGTGTAGCCAGCCACTAACAGCTTATTATGGGAGAACAGCAGCCATGTGGGAATTTTTAAGATCTATAGAAACAGGGCAGAATCCACTTTAAATAATACATATACACTGAGTGGCCAGATTATTATGACCACCTGACGTTTGTAGGCAAATTAGCCATACACTAAATCGTATGGGATATGGAAGTGAAGGCCTGTTCGAACACCTTTGCTGTCTGCAGTTACCAAGATAAAAGATCTCCAATTCGCACAGGAACACAAGGATTGGACAGTCAAGTATTGGAAAAAAGTCATGTGGTCCAGTGAATCACGTTTCCAGTTGCATCATGCAGATGGCAGAGTGAGAATTTGGCGGAAACAGCATGAAAGTATGCACCCCACATGCATGAGTAAAACCCTTCAAGCTGATGGGGGCAGTGTTATGGTTTGGGGCATGTTTTCCTGGCATGATTTGGGCCCTTTAATTCGTGTGGAACAACATCTGAATAGCACAACATACCTAAGTATCATTGCTGATCAAGTTCATCCTATCATGTTGATGGCATATCCCAATGGAGATGGCTTCTTCCAACAAGACAATACGCCATGCCACGGTGCTCATATTGTGCAGGAGTGGTTTCAAGAACATGAGGGAGACTTTACCTTGCTTAGGTGGCCCCCACAATCACCGATCTTAATCCAATTGAGCATTTGTGGGACAAAGTTAAAAGAGCCATCAGGCAGCTGGTTCCACAACCATCAAATCTCACAGAACTGGACAGTGCTCTTCATCAGGCATGGTGTCAGATTCCTCGCATCACCTTTCCACATCTCGTGGAGTCAATGCCAAGAAGAATCGCCTCATTATTGAAGGCAAAAGGTGGCCCAACAAAGTACTGATTGGGGTGGTCATAATAATCTGGCCACTCAGTGTATAATGCAGTGCAACAGCAGTTGGCTTGGAGAAGTTAATAAATGACCCCTGTGAAAGGCCCCTGAGAGATGGTTGTGGTGCTCAGGCAGGCCCACGCCTGTGCTGGACTGGCTGTTCCCAGTACCTGAGGAGCTTGTTAAAAATACTCATTTCCAGGACCCCACCTTAGAGATTCAGACTCAGTAATTCTGAGATGATGCTCTGAATTCCAAGTTTTTAACAAGCTCCCAGGTGATTTGGAGGCCCAGCCAGCTTTGGGAACCAGGATGAGCCTGCTCTACAAGTCACCCCCTCAGAGGATGCTACACTCTCCCTCAACCTGGCTCTCAAGCTAATTGGGCTGTTGAGGAGTCTCTTAAGTATCAGCTATTTGTTTTATAAGTTCTTCTAGAGCAGTGGGCCCCAACTTGTGGGACCATTAGAATCATCTGGAGCCTAAGTTTCAAAGTCTAGGCCACAGCCCAGCCCTGTTATCATGATCTCTGGGGCACGAGACACATCAATATTTAGGCTCCCTGGGTGATTACAAAGTGCCTGTAAGCTTGGAAACCACTGCTCCATAGTCTTGCTAATCAAATAGTGGCCCACAGACAGCAGAATCAGCCTCTCCTGTAACCTACTTAGAAATGTAGAATCCCGGGCCCCTTCCCACCACCAAATTAAAATCTGTTGTTGTTGTTTAAATATACATATTTTTTATTGATTTCAGAGAGGAAAGGAGGAGAGATAGAAACATCCATGAAAAAAGAGAATCATTGATTAACAGCCTCCTGCACACTCCATTCTGGGGATCTAGTCTGCAACCCAGGCATGTGCCCTGACTGAGAAGCAAACAATGACCTCCTGGTTCATAGGTCAATGCTCAACCAGTGAGCCACATTAGCCAGGCTAAAATCTGTTTTTTAACACATTTCCATGTAATGTGCATGCATATTCCAGTTTGAAAAGCCCAATTCTAGATTTTACTCTCTCCATTTGTTTGTAGGTACCAAGGTCAGTTCTGTAGAGCCGGCCAGGGAAAAGAACCATAGTGCTCCCCAGCAGATAACCAAGTTCACATAAGCCAATGAAAAGAAATCATTTTTCAATGTCTAATAACCGCAGGAGGATCCTGCCAGCCACCTCAGCTATTCAGCACTTACAGACACCACGTGTTGACTCCACATTTCCATTCATTAACTATCAAAGCTAAAAGAGCCCTGAATAAGTTGATTAATTTGTGGGATGTAGCCTCAGTCCAGCTTGGTCAGTCTGAATGAAGCCACGCCCACCCAGATGCTGCTGGCCTCCCTCCTGTGGAGGACACACCTAGGGGATAGCAGCTGTGACTGCTGAGCTGGCTGAGGACTCGGGAGACAGAGCAGGCAAATTGCCCACACTGCTCTTTTCCTGGGAGAAATGGGAGGAGAGGTTCGCAGACACCTTGCGTGCAACACCTGACTCGGAAAAAGGCGACCTGCCGAGGAAATCTCTGACAAACGTGGACTCAGGAACAAAAGTCCAGAGCAGAATTATTCCTGCTGTAATTGCCAATTTGTCGCTGTCAGCTCGGCAGCCATATCCAATTTACTGTGCATAAGCAGCCGTGCTAGTCAAGCGGGGTTGGGGGGGGGGAGGCCTGGAAGATTCTATCAACCAATGAGCAGGACCCTCACATGAGCCACCCTGGGTCAGGCTTGGCCAAAGGATGAATTTGTCCTGAAGCAGAATTTCTCTGCTTCAGGGTAGTATGAGGAGCAAGTGAGATTGTCTTTTCAGGACACTTTAGACGGGACAATTTTATTATCCAGTTTATCAGGACACTTTGTAGGGTGACGGGGAATGACCCTTATGGTTCTGCACTCCCTGTTTGCAACTCAGAGAGGGAATAAGACCCATGTTTCTTTCCTCTCTATTTTGCCCACTCTAGCATCCTTTGTAGATGTTTTATAGATCGCCAGTAGCTGGAAACTTCTGAAGATTGGCCAAAGAAATCAAGAAGAAGTGTGCCTAGTGAATTGTGTGCCAATGATAAGTTGGGGAGCAGTGGGAGCCCAGGCCGAGCAGTAGAGTCACGCTACACCCCTCTTTAGCAGCTTTAGAGCAGGGGTGGGGCAGCTTTTTTCTGCCAAGGGCCACTTGGATATTTATAACATCATTCGTGGGCCATACAAAATTATCAACTTAAAAATTAGCCTGCTCGAACAGACTGTCAAACTACAGCGGGAAGGCTGGGGAGGGTTGGGGGGCAGGAGAGGGTGGGGTAAGAGATCAACGGAAGGACTTGTATGCATGCATATAAGCATAACCAATGGACATAGGACACTAGGGGGTAGGGGAGGCCGGGGGAATGTCAAGGGGTAAAAAAAAAGAGAGACATATGTAATACTCTTTGTAATACTTTAAGCAATAAAACAAAATTTTAAAATAAATAAATAAATTTATAACATAAAAAAAAAATTAGCCTGCTAAATTTGGTCAAACATTTAGTTAACTCGCCCCTAATACCTTGGCAGGGCCAAACCAATGGATTTCACGGGCCTCATACAGCCCACGGGCCGGACGTTTCCTATCCCTGCTAGTGAGTTCGGCCAGAGGTTGACAAACTTGAGCAAGTGACAGATTGCTCTGCCGACTGTGCTAAAACCCAAAATTGCTGGGCTCCACCCCCAAAGTCCAGACTGAAGCACAGGGATTTGCATTTCTATTGGGCCGTGGGTACTGCTCTTGCTGCTGGCTTGGGAACCACACTTTGAGAACCAAGTGAGCTAGGGGAACCCCGAGAGCAGCTGTGGAGAGAAGTATTGTTGGGTTGCACACCCCATCTTCACTTCGGGAGCAGAGCCTCTTTGTTTCATGCAATGAATAGTTTCTTAAAGATCGATTCCCGGAAGTGGGAGTTATTGACCCAAAGGGTAGAAACATCTTTATGGCTGTTGGTAATTATTTCTCAACTGCTTTCCAAAAGGTTTGGGCCAACTGATGACAGCATTGTCGTGGGCAAGTACTGAATATCAGGACTTTCGTGACCAGAACTGAGCATGATCATTCTTTTGACTTATTTCATAGGCAAACTAATAATGATCAGGATAACAGTAGTATTTAAAAACATAGCCATTTCTTCCATTACTCTGTCTGGTGAAATAGTTTCCAGTTTCTATCACCATCTTAATGTATTAATTGAGAAGGAAACCCAGAGCTCCTCCCACCTTGATCAAAGCTCCAGGACACAGAACCCCGCCTGCTTCCCCACTGCATCCCAGGCGCCTGGTCCTGCCTCAGAGCAGGCACTCAATGTGTTTGTTAAAGGAATAAATTACAACTTCCCTTGTTTTGCTGCAGAAAACGTACATGCAGTGGCTCCTTCAACATGCCATACTCGTTACTCCCCATCGTTGCTGTGCTGTTTGTTCAAAGGAATAAAAATTTGATGGTGTTCAAATTGCCAATGCTACGTCTGCACTAATGTCCCTGGGCTTTCCCGATTCACTAACGAGCGTCCCTGGGCATCCATAGCAAACAGGGAAGCAGGAGAGAGGCAGGCACGCTGTCACCCGAAGTCACCCCACACGGCCCTCTCCTTCTCCCAGCCAGATTGTCTCCTGTCTGTTGTCAGCATTGTTTCAGCATGCCTGCCTGATTGCAGGAGATTAGAGGAGGATCCCGCTCCCCCTGCGCACGGTCCTCGCCAGCGTGCAGCCAGGCAGCAGAGAGTGGAGCGCAGGCCCATGTGCCCCTTTCCCTCGTGGCCACGCAAAGCACAGCCCTGGGCCCTGGATCACAGCAGCTCCCCACTGCCGGGCTCATTACCAACACTTGGTTACTCTGATTCCCACTCAGAGGCAGGCCCATCCTCTGTTGGGCTTGTGCTGGAGACTGATGGCTTTAATTTGATCTGAATAATTCATACAGTGGCCCAAGTGTCCCCATCAGCACTGTCACTTGGTAAGAAGTCATCAAAGGCGGGCCTCAGAGGCTCCTGTGATGGCCGGGGTGGGGTCTCCGCTCCCTCCGGCTGCTGTTGGCTGCAGAGGCTCTGGATTCATCTCCGTGGCCTCTCTTGAAAGCAAAGATGTATAGTGATTCCCTCTGCCTCCAGGCAGAAAGCCAGCTGCCCTCCTTAAAGTGACCCGAGATAGTTTTCTTACTTAGTTGTTATTGCTCCCTGGGTTGGGGGTGGGGGAGCGCACACACACCATTCCTGCCTCCATACCCTTTGCACACACCCCATTCTCCATCCCCTGCTTCCCCAGACTAAGCTGAGCATGCCCTGTCCTCTCATCTCCTCGGTCCTAGCCATTCACCAAGTTCTCTTTGGGCCCCGTCTCCTCTGGGAATACTTAACTGGTGGCCTCATTCCCTCCTCCCAACTAAAACTGTCTACAACACTCAGTTTGTTTCTTAAGCAGATATCCGGCTTACAATATAAAACTGCATTTCACATCTTGTCTTCCCTGGAATGCTGGATTCAGGCTTGACTGTCTTTATGTCCCTCCCAGAGCCTTCAACACAGGGGAGGGGTAGCCAGTAGCTTCTGTAAAAGGTTTAATGAGGAGGAGTTTGGCAGAAATCCTGCTATAATCCCTAGCAATCTGCAAACTGAAATCATAATTAGGTACAAACCTCATGTGACCCTAACCAGCCCCAACATCCGGAGCACGGCTTATGTGTGTGCACACGTGTGTGGACATGCTATTCTGAACTTCGGTGGTGCCTTCAAACTCAGAACACGAAGGCTGGGCCACTCTGGCACAAACTTCTCAGCATTTCCTTAGAAGCAACCATCCCAGACTCCAGAAAACCACCTCATGTTACTTTGATTTTCCCCACATAAAACCCTTTCCAAAGATTCCTGGGAAACCTGTTTGTCATCTGGCTCCTAGGCACACAGACATGTCAGCAATAAAGCTTGGACAAGAGCTCGATGGGGCTGCTGCTTTTATCTGTCAGCCCACACGCTGGCGGCTTTCCTCCTGTCCCTCTGAGACTCCCATGCCCCTCAAGTCCCTCCGCCCTGCAACATTGCAACTGCTGCTACAGTAGCATAGTCTCCAGCGGGCCTGCTGTACACGTTACAGGCACACCTCAGAGAGTCTGCGGGTTTGGTTCCAGACCACAGCAATAAAGCGAGTCATAATCTTTTTTACTGGTGGAGGATTGGTCTTGCCTTCAATTTGTAGAAACACATCTGTGCGGTGAAGTGCAATAAAGCGAGGCATGCCTGCATTGACTTAGTAACTCAAGGAGAGGGGTTGCCAAGTGCACAATTAACACATATGTAGCTGACCATGTATCTACATCACAGCTGTAGTCTAGACACTGTTTAAAGCTACCAAGAATCCTCCCAGGCTCTGCTTGGGCAATTCCGATGTGTGTTCCCAGCAGGACTGAGGTCCAGTAACCCACTCATTACCACACTCTTTACTGGCTTTTCTACATACCCCCCTCGCCCCTAAGTAAACTCAAGTGAGATTCTCAAAGTATCTGCACCCAAGTCCTTGTCTCGGAGTCTTCTTTAGGGGTGTTATGGGATGAATCGTGTACCCCTAAAATTCATATGTTAAAGCCCTAAGCCCACGGCATCAGAATGTGACTGTATTTGGAGATAGGGTCTTTAAAGGGTTGATTAAATGGGCTCTAATCCAATCGAACTCGTGTCCTTATAAGAGGAAATTTAAATAGTAAACAGAGACATGAGGGATGTGTAGACTTGGGGAGAAGGCCATGTGAGGACACAATGAGAAGGCAGCCACATGCGAGCCAAGGAGGGAGGCTCCAGGAGAAACCAAACCTACCAGCACCGTGACCTTGGACTTCCAGGCTCCAGAACAGTGAGAAAATAAAATGCTGCTGTTTAAGTCACCCACCTAGTCTGTGGTGTTTTGTTATGGCAGCCCTAGCAGACCAACACATGGGAAACCCAAAATAAGATACGCCCTCAGAAGGTTGTTATGAAGAATAAATAAGAAAACATATCTAAAATACTAAGCACATGCCTGGGGTAACTCTTAATACTTGTTGGTTATTGCAACTGGTACTGTTAATGGTCATAGTGGTAGTGTAGGTGTATCGTCATCACCATCTATAAAATAATAACCTCCTGCTATGGTTCCTAAAGGGGTAGCTGTGAAGAGCAAAGAAGAGAGTAGATATGCAAAGGGACAACGTGTTTAACATTCACTCACTCTTTCGTTCAACAAACATTTAATAGCACCAACCCCAGGCCCTGGGCCAGGTGCTGGATCTACAGAGCGCTGGGCTGTCCAGTACCATGGACACTGGGCATGTGTGGCTCTTCACATTTAACTTATCTAAAATAAAATGAAATTTAAAATCTAACTCCTCAGTTACACTCATCACATTTCAAGTATTCAAGAGCCACGTGTACCTACTGGCTGTTATACTGGGCAGCAAAGAGAACATTTCCCAAAATGTAGGAAGTTCTATTGCACAGCACTGGTAGAGAGGAAAAAAAATAATTCCTAGTCTCAGTGATTCTAAATTGATTATAAGTACAATCTGATAATGATGACATTTCTGGAAAATGTACTCAAAACTCCATGCTGGGGGGTGAGGGGAGGTGTCAGTCTTTACTTCTGAAGGACAGTGGAATGATTCCAGACATCCAGGTTCTGAGAATAGGCAGTTGTTATTCAAATCGCTGCCAATAATACCAGGACATTCTTTCATTTTCGTGACAGGATTAGATGCCCACTCTGTGAAAGTC
This sequence comes from Myotis lucifugus, assembly GCF_000147115.1. NCBI lineage: Eukaryota > Metazoa > Chordata > Mammalia > Chiroptera > Vespertilionidae > Myotis > Myotis lucifugus. Next base: position 3,871,590 of record NW_005871092.1, read on the forward strand.
ACAGAGCTGGCTGCATCGGGGCACACGAAGATGGAAAAGCCACAGGTTCCTGTCTTAAGAAGCTTACAGTTTTGTTGGAGGGATAATAGATCTACACAGACAGCTGGGTTTTGTAGAAGACTGAAAGTAGCCTCACGTGAGAAGTGCCTGTCCGAACAGCAGCCAGCATCGATCGAGCACTTCGCATGAGACTGCATGGGGCCAAGAGCTTTATAGAAAGGCTCTGATTCAATTGTAAGTATGTGCTGTTCTCATGTTCATTTTACAGAAGAAAATGAAGCACAAAAGGATTAAGAACCATGCCCGGGGCACACAGCTAGTAAGTAGTGAGCCCAGGCAACCCGACCCAAGGCCAGTGCTCTAATTCCCTAATGGTTAGGGTGGCAACACCACAAGCTAGAAATCACGGGAGGACCCATTTGGGAAAAAAAGCTTATGGCCATCCCCTTCCTACACACTTGTCTTAGTTTGAGTTTCCTCCAAAGTAGAGTGAGAGCCAAGGACGAGGGTGCAAGTGTTTTATTTGGCAGATGATCTCAGGAAGCAGGAGTGAGGTGAGAAGAACAGGACAGAGAAGGAGAAAATAACCGTGTCAGGGTGCATTGCGCAGGTCCTGCCATGAGCAACAGGGAACCACCTCCATGCATACAATCCTCTGACAGCTGTCCACCTACAAGACAGGAGACTTGATCCACCAACATTTGTCCACCAGCTCCCAGCCTTCACTGGCTGAGAGATCCCCGCAGCAGTGTTAACATCACCCCACTTCTAGTCTGCCCTGGGCAACCATGCAAACTCCGGTGAGCACAGAGAGGACCCAAGGAAGAACATGGGAAGCCTGATACACAGCCCTGCACACTGTGCAATGCAGGCTGAGTCTCCAACTGTCCATGTAGCTGCAGCAGATTCAGAGGCAGGGGAGGGGATCTGACACGGGCCTAAGAGCCATCTACCTTATCACTCAGATGCTCCTCTTTGGAGGCATTCCATTGATTTTTCCAAGCACAGATTTGGGCCTGGGCATTAGGGATGATCTGGTCAACACAGGACACCAGCTCTACCCTCCTGGATCTTCCAGTTCAATGGGAATTTATTTCTGACCAGTTTCTCAAACAGAAATCTTGCCTTGGCCCACCATAGTATTGGGACCTACACTTGAGAACCACCCACTGCTCAATGAGTCACTAAGTTCCTTTGCTGGTTACACAATTGCTTTCCCAGGAACTGGCTGTGTCCCAGCAGCTACTAAGCAGTTTCCTCCTAAACTTTAGTTGGCAGAATTTCATTACTCTAACCTCATTTCAGCTACCAGAAAACATCATGCGCTCTTCCACTGGACCCAAAACATTACTCAGAGAGAAATGAACATGGGGATGGGGGGAGGAGGGAGAAACCCACGGAAGCAATATCATTAGGATTGTCTGTTCCGGAGCCAGGCTGCCTACATCGTCATTTCATCTTTGTGCATATTTACCCAAGGCCCTTCGTTTCCACGCTGAGTTTCAGAGTTTGAAGTTTTCTTGAGGGAAGAAGAAGGAGAATGAGAAAATCCACTTCATTAAAATCTAAGGTTTTCATGTGAAATTTGGCAACTTCTTCATATCCCTGAACTCCAGGGATGAGATTCTCATGCGAAATAATAAAACTTTTTTAAAAGGGGGAGAGGGAGACTCTAAAAAATGAAAATTAAAGCGCTAAATTAGAATCCAACTTTTGTTAAGACAGAGTAAATTCAAAATCCCTTTCCAGAGGGAGCTGGGATTTGAAGCATTTTTCAGAAGATAATTAGTGACTGCCGACATGCAAGCGGGTATGATGGGCAGTTGTCCCTCAAAGGTCTTGTGAAAAAAAGACACTGAATGTTGTGATGTCTACACTCGAGAATTTCCAACCTTCATTATATTGATTTCTTTTTTTTAAATTGATTTGAGAGAGAGGGAAAGAGAGAGATAGAGAAAGAAACATAAGTTGGTTGTTCCACTTATTTATGCATTCGTTGGTTGTTTCTTGTATGTGCCCTGAGCAGGGATCAACCTGTAACCTTGACATATCAGGACAACACTCTAACCAACTAAGCGACCCAGCCAAGGCCCTTGATTTCTATAGTACAACTCTGACAATTCCCCATTGGTCATCTTTCACTCCTATACCCCTACCATTAGCCTTGTTAAATCCATAATTCAGAGATTTGTGCTACAGAGACCAAAGTTTGTAGATTAGCTTTAGATCCAATCAGTTTATTTTGTTCCATTGTTAAGACTGTCAACCTTCAACATTACCTTACAATATAGGCTCTTGACTGCAATGGGAGGCGAAGAGGGTAGATAGATCAGTGGAGACAGTCCTCAATACTGCAAAGGCATATGTCTTACCATGCAGCTCAGGAGGATAGCTGGTTGTCACCTTCACAGTTGTAAATGATGGAGTTGGGTTGGGTGTGATTGAGTTTAGGTCTGGAAAGTTCCCTTCTAACCACAAGTATAAACGCTTTGCCATAGGACAAAAGTGTGTAGAAAGCCTACACCCACATTTATAAGCGCTGCCTAATTCTTCAATTAGTGGGTATTGCTGATATAATATTTAGATAGCTCTTCGGTTCAAAGGACATTTCAATCATTTTTTCCTATTACATCTCACTTGGAATCTGGCTTGTTTGCTTTCTCCTAATCAATCACCAATTTCTCATGGCAGAAATAACTACTCCTGAGAAGTACCACAGCTGTAGTAAATCTATATACTTCTGACCATTCTTGAGATATTTTACCTCCGAGATAAAAGAGGGTAAAGAGTTGGTCAAAAGCAGGTAAATAACATTGTGAATGCAATAAGATAAGAAAAAATAAATGCAATATTAACAGTAGAAAGAAAATGATAAAGCTATCGTTGTTTGCAGATTACATTATAATTTAAGTAGAAAATCTAAGAGTATTTTAGAATTTCATAAGTAGTTCCAGAAAAGTGATGAAAGAAAAACAAAACAACACTCAAAATATCAGTAGCTTTCCTACACGCCAGAGCTAACCCATTATAGGATATAATAGAACAATATATTCTGTCTGCAATAGAAATAAAATTATGAAACTAGCTAAGAATATCATTCACAAAAATTTCTAAAGACTTTTATGAAGAAAGCAAAAAACTTTAAAGGTACAAAATAAGACTTAATAAAAAGCCCAGCAATTCTATTGCAAGATACTTGTCTTAGAGGAAAACAAGTATCTGTATATAGCAATACATGTTTTATGCTATTTATGATAATAAAAAATTAACAACAGCTAAGTCTCTATTAGCAGATGATTAATTAAATAAACAATGGAACAGTGATACTAAAAAAAAGAGTGAGTGCTGACATGGAAAGCTCTATAAGACACAGAGTTAAGAAAAAGAAAGCTACAAAACAATAAATGCAGAATGATCTTATTTATTAAATAAAATGTCTACAAAACAGAAAGGTATATTTTTATGAATATAAAGAATGTATAGAATATATATGAATATGCATATATGTAAATGTACATAAATACATAGTTAAATGAATGAAGCATCTGGATAAATAAGCTGATAACAGCAGTGATACTCAGAGAGAGAACTGGTACTTTTATTTTTACCTGTTTACTTGACTATTTTCACAATTAAAACCATGTGCATGCATTACTTAACTAATGTATTCATAAAATAATGTATTAAATAATGTATTATTTAATACATAAATAATGTATTCATAAAAGGAACAGAATGGAGACAAGGAAAAACAAAGTCAGGTTTAGTCTCCTTAGGTGTTCTCTCAGTTCACTCCTTCACATCTTCTTATTCCAGGTCAGGGCCTCTCCTGGGCCAAGTTCTGGAGTGAAGGAAATGCCACACCATTGAGCATGGCATCTGGCTTCTTAATGGCTAATGAGGGGCCAGTTGCCAAAATCTAAGCGTGTGAAGGAGATGGCTCCTGGTGAATTAAATTTTGACCCACAGAAAATGGGAATCAGACAGACAGAAAAACTGCCCCTGAGATGCCAAAATTGATGTAAATTCCTCTTTCACATGTTTTCCACAGGCCTTTTATCCTGCTTGGAATGCTCTCTTCCCCATGTAGGTGTCAACTACTTGTTATGTCCAAAACATTGTGCTGGGGCCTTGTGGGATCCAAAGAGGCAGTAGGCCCTGAGTTCCTGTCCTCGTGGCATCTACTGTGGTGTATCATTGCTGGAGAGAGCAGATGAGGGAAAGTCCCACAGAAGAAGAGTGAACCAAGATACAAGATGAGGAAACAGCAGTGATAGAGCAGAGGATGATCTACTCTCACCTGCCCTCTCAGGTCTGGCCCATGAACCTTCTCAGCTTACCTCATCTGAACTCCTGCCGCCTCTCATGACACCCCCTTAACTCACATTTTTGTTCTTAATAGGAAGAATGAACAATGTCTAATGCTGTGCACTTATCTGCATTATCTCACTTGACCTTCACAACAGCCCTGTGATGCGGTGTGATTATTTCTCCATGTCATAAATAAGGCAACTGAAGGAAGCGCAGTGAGGTTACCTGCCCAAGGTTACACAGCCTCACGATCTTAGCAAGAATGGATCAACTTCTCCTTATACAAATGAGGGTAAAGAGAAACTAACACGGTCTCAGAGAAACCAAAAGAGGGGCCAGCCTACAAAGGCATAGAAAAAAAAATCATTGGAAAAGAACAGAAATTGCTGTTGGTCCTGAAAAAAAAAGAAAAAGAAGACCCGACGACTCAATGACTTGCTATTTCCAACTATTAAAACTGTCCAGCTGCCATAGCAACAAATGCAGTCGGTGCTTACACTCCTCCCAAGACAATATTTATGACTCTATTAAAGATACACACTCGCTGCCTCATGTAAACAATGACAGATGGTTTTCTGTCTTCCTGAGAAAGGGTGCCTCTGTTTTCTTCCTCCCTTCAAGTGAGCAGTTATCATTTATTGCTCTCTCTTGGGGCAGGGAAGGGAGAAGAGGTGAGGAGGGTGAGGAGGTAGAAGTTGGTAAGATTCAGGGGTCTTTTTTGACTTGAGTTTAAAGATACAGCTCCAGCAACGCTCAGACTTGCACTGAGCAGTTTCTCCCCTTGCTCCTCTCTCCCGCCCGCATGCTCTCTATTTCATGTAGCTTTCGATGGCAATGAAACTGCTCTTGAAGAGGCCTTTCCTCCTGAGCAAGGAGATACCTGTTTTGCTCTCTCTGTTTGGCCCCCAGTGTTGGAAGTTCTCCAAGTCTAAAAACTAGGGCTGCTCCCCGGGCCTATGACATGTTTGAGGGCTGGGGAAAATTGTCTTTAATATACCCAAGGAAATGGAAAATTTTGAATGTAACAAATATTTAATTAAGTGTCTACAAAATTGAGCACTATCCAAACTTTTAAAATAACTAGATCTAATTTAATTCACATTTTTCATTTTCTTTAAAAACAATATTTTTTTGGGGGGGGGGGAATAAATAAAAACAATATTTTGGTTCCATTTTTCTGACTGAGTGTGAATACATACTGAGGAATTGTTGCAATGATAGCTGATCAATTACAAACAATAGTCAGTGGGATTCCAAATAGTCAATAGATATATTTTAAAAGCAAAAATGATAACAAATCCTTTCCAAAAAATTTCAACTGAGACAGATATTTCATGTCAAATGTGATACATTTTCATCATTCTGATAAGGTGTGAGGATGCCTGCAGAAGGAGGAGTTGGCCTAGGGTTTGTGAAAGGGTTAAAACGGCTCCTAGCAGATCACATTCCTTAAACTGAAAGATGTTTTGGAAAGATCAAAGCATATTCCAGGAAATGGCTAGCAAAAGGCTCAATATGTACATCAGAAAACCTACAGCCACATGTCTAACCCTCTACACCTTCTTTCAGAAGCCAGCCGCATTATCAACACATCAATTCTGTGGCTTGTGCTATTTTATTTGCGTCCCTCATGCCCGTCCTACCTGCCAAGTAAGACAATAAAACCTCCAAGGTCAGGACTCATAACTACTGTCTCTTTTTTATCTCATCTTAGGACATGTAGCCATCACTCAATATTTATTTTTAAAACTGTAGATTAAAAGACACAAACACTTTTGAACACATCTAAAAAAAAAAAAAAGATTCTTCCAAGTTTGTTACTGACGACACATGAAAAGAACCTGAAACTTCGAATTGTAAAAAGCTGCTGTGAAATTACATTTTCACGAATATCTACTGTTTCTTTGTTCCTTGCCTGAAAATACGTTTCTCCCTGGGATGTCAGCATTTAACAAATAAATCCTAAAGTACCTTATTTTCCTTCCCAGAGGCAGTACTTTAACTCTGGTTGATTTCGTAGCTAAAATTACTTACAGGAAGAAAAATAAATACTTAAGTGCCGTTGATTATTACAGAATATTTGAGCCCTCATCAAGCAGAGCCAAAGAAAATGAAACATGCCTCAAAGTGCATCGTATTTAAATGTGATGATGCTTCACTGTTTGTTTTCGATGCCGAAAATGAGACTTATTATTACCTACGTGGATTCCCACCTAAGGATTAACCTTGCTGTATGAATTTCATAACTGTGGTATTAAGGCTGTGCTTTCCATAATGAAGGGAAAATCGGGCATCAAATAAGCAATTTGCAATGGTTTACGGACGCACTTGTGTAAGAGGGGAGTCAACCATCCCAGCTCTGACTTTCTAAGCTTTTTGTGTTGAAAGGAAGAATTTATCTGAACTCCTATAGGGAAGAGTCATACTGTCCTGAACCAAGACTGCAATTGTAACGACGTTTCTTTTAGTTTACTTGCTATTTCTTTGCTGTAAAAGGGAGTCAAGAATGATCTCAGGCTTCTGCTGGACAACAGGAAAGAACCAACTATACCAGGTGTCGCTCTACTCACGCTTCCCCAGCATCAAACCTCACCAACCAGAATGGGAATTTTCACAAAAAGATGAAGAACTGAGTCACTGGAGTCTAAAAAAAACAAAAACAAAACAAAACAAAAAAAAACCTAGACAAAAGAAAGAGAGGTTTGTCCTCTTAGCTAAATTAATTCTCCTGAACCCATACTTCCAAGGAATAGCCTCTGTTCATCAGTTGCAAAGGAACCCAAAGATCTCCCAGCCCAACCTGTCACTTGGGACTCCTCGGAGCTCAATGGTCTCCAATCTATTCCCCACCACGGAGATTTCTCATTCTTGTCTGCCTTACACTCCTACCAAGATTTCCAAGATCATGCTAATTTGAAAAGCAGCCCTGGTTACATCTAATTAATTAAATTTCCACTTCTAATTAAGCAGACACCACTAGCCACGAAGCAGCATGTTTGAGCAGCGTGAGATAACCAGGGTTACCACCTTACCACACTGAGTTTGGTTTCATGACAGCCTAAAGTGAACAACTCTGAGGTTTCTAGCACATGCTGTTTCAAGGAGGCTAAATGTAAAATCCTCACTAGGTTTTTCTGAAATACAGAGAATGGCTTAAGAACCCTGAGTTGGGAAGCACTGCCTCGGCGTCCCTATATAAGGCTGTCCCTGGGGGAATCTACCCTATAGGACTACCTTACCCCTCGCCATTACAGTGGATATTCCAGTAGATAAACCTCTATCAATAGATATATTTCAAGATTCTACTGAATATTAAACCTCGTACTAGCTGCTTTACAAACATTGGTTGAAATAATCATCAGAGTAACTCTATGAAGCAGGTACTCAGTCATTCATTCCTTTCACAAAGATTTATAGAGGGCTTACCATATACAAAGTACAGTCCGGGATGCTAGGCATACAGCATCGGGATGTATAAATTAAGTTCTTTCTCTCAAAGAGTGTGCATTCTACTCTGCAGATAAAGATAACAAATACATAAAGGAACAATTATGCAAGGGCATAAACAGGTTGAAACCATCGAGAGTGGAGGGAGGCACTGCTTAGATCCCAGGCTCAGGGAAGTTACACGGAAGCCTTGACTTTTGATCTGAGACCTTAAGGTATTAATCCTGCTTTGCCAGGTGGGAAATTGAGACTCAGGGAGGTTCAGCACAGAGCCTGAAATCACATAACTACTGAGACCGAGTTAAATTCTAACCTGCAGTTGTCAATCTCCAACCCTGTCTGCTTTCCACTACACCGCGGTGCTTCCAAGAGGAACTTATAAATCCCCACATGCTGCTCTCAATCAGAGGCTGTGGTAGCTGAGGTTTCAGCCTCATGGGGCTATGGAGAGAGGAGGATCTTTCCAAAAAGAGAGATAAAAACAAAGAAATAAAGCTCATAACCAACTCCTGTATATGATCGGATAAACTACAACCAATGGTTAAGGGATCCATATTTAATTTTTCTTTCTTCATTTCCTGAATTCCTTCTTTATTTTTCACCAACACTACAATGCTCTTTTTTTTCCCTTGCGGATGGTAATAAATGGCGTCCTTATTGAATTTCTAGATACCATAGATTTTCAGAGCCTATTTTTCAAGACATGAGAATTAAATAAACACATACGTTCTCACCAAAGTCCAAAACTCCATCTCCCATCTTCATAAAAAAGTAGATATTTGTTTTAAAAAAATAAAATAAAACCAACAACTTAAGAGAAAAAAAATGTCCTTGCTAGCTGATTGGGAAACAGAGAACTGCCTTGATTACAAATGACATTTAAAGAGGTTCTCTCTCCTACTTGGCAATCTTATCTTGAAATGAACTGAACAAGAGATAAGGTGTTCAGTCAGGATGCTTCCAAGAATGATTTTATTGAACCCAGGCTTTACTGAAACTGAAGCACCAGAGGAAAAAAATCACCTTTCAGAGGATGAAGGGCAATTGGCTGAGGCAGAAGAGCCATTGAGGCACTGTTTCTGGGGGGAAGAACAAAGACTCAAGCACTGAGCAGAAGGAAGGATGGAGGGCTCAGTTTAAAGAGGGCAGCTTAGAGAGAAAGTTATTGAAGACAAGGAGGAAAATCTATCCGGAAAGCTTGATTGTGGCCATTCCTATTTCTCTTTTAAAAAATGGGACAGCTATTAATCTCTCTGATGTGCAAGTAGAAAATCAACCCACTCAATTTCACAATAGTCTAATACAAAGAAAGACCAAAAAACTGGATTCCCAGAAGAGAATGCCACTCCTACATGAGTTGCTCCATGATGACTTGAAATGATCTCCCCATTTATGGTACCCCCTTTATGGTATGTTATTGTTAATAATACAAGTACAGCTGATGGTAGAGTTCATGGAAGTTCAGAACCTGGGCTTTGAAATCAGACGAAAGGGTTTTGGCGTTGCCACTTTACAGCTGTGACTTGGGATTTTCATGAAAGAAGAGTGGGCCTATTGTTTCTCCAAGGCCTTGAAAACATCTTTCACCAGCCAAAAACAAACAAAAGAGAAAAAAAGGTAGCCAGACTGTAAAATCAGAAAGGAAGAAAAGGAGGAGGAGGAGGAGGAGAATAAGAGAACAGAAAGAATGGCAATAAATCCAGAAGTGCAAGGATTTCTAAGGAGATGTGCGGGTGGGCACTCATGTCAGCATTCCTGGCATCAGCATTTCACAGAGAGGGTCAGCAAGTCTGAGTATTTGAGTTAACGTGAGTTTTTTCATGTCCTATAAACCACGAAGCTTATAAATCTAAAAAGTATCCTTCAAAGGTCCTCTTGCTCTTCTCAGTAGGTTTGCTTATAAAAACACATACTGGACATTGTGGCTGACCTGCCAGTAACCATTCCCTGCAATCAGATAGAAGGTCATGGCAAGTCCATCCTCAGGGCCAGTGATGAGTCCAGGAACCTGTGCCAATTTGAGTTGAGGAGACTCAGGGAGAGTGGCTCAGGGGTTGTGGGCAAGAAGCGTTTGTCCCACACACCGAATTGTGAGGTGCCATAGCCCCAGAATCTGGCAGGAGACCTGAGTGGAGCCAACCTGTCAACAGAGAGTGGAAGCGCAGTGAACCTCAGAGAAAGGACCAAGTCCACTTATATCCGGACCTCTTGTTATGTGATATAATAAATGTATGTCTCACTGTCAAATAAATTCAGGGAATGCTCCATACTATATCCTGCATTGCAAAGTGACAATGTATATTGGTGAACTAAAGGCTCTGGAAAGTTCCATAGTAAAGAAAGCCACCTAATCCCGCATTTCGCTAACCCAGCTTTACAGAGGAGCCCCTCTCTCACAGTATCTGTTAACATCCAGCGCACACATGCCGTTTGAGAAACGTTACTGTGTCATTGAGTGACCCTAGCTTGGATCACCAGCTCTTCTTCAAAACCAGAACCCTTTACCTCTGCCTCCAGTCTGCTATTTTAATCTGCTGTCTCTTACATGTTCTTTTTTAAAATATATTTTTATTGGTTTTAGAGGGAGAACGGTAGAGGAATGGAGGGATAGAAACATCACTGAGAAAGAAACATTGATCGGCTGTCTCCTGCACACCTCCTACTGGGGATTAAGCCCGAAACCAGGGCATGTATGTGCTGGACTAGGAATTGAACCATGACCTTCTGGTTCATGGGCTCATGCTTAATCACTGGGCCACACCAGCTGGGCTCTTACATGTTCTTTCGTCTTTAATTTTTCACACTCTTTCTCTTTCATGCACATCTGTGCATCACAGAAGCACCCACTGACAAGTCCTACTACTGAGATATCTGTTAGTCTTCTCTCCTAACTCGCTACCTCCTCAGTTATACGGCTGTCTGTTTTTAGTAGGTGTCAAGGGCAGTGACTCCCTTGTCTGACCAGCACTGTTTTCCCCCTCCCCACATGGTTGCAGTAAAAGCTGCCTTATTCTTACATAACTCCATTCCCATCACTGCCATTTTTAGTCTTTAGCCAAACACAGTCCTTCCCTGGGATCTTCCTTCTCCCTCCTTCCTCTTTCTCTTTCTTTCTTTCTTTCTTCCTTTCTTTCTTTCTTTCTTTCTTTCTTTCTTTCTTTCTTTCTTTCTTTCTTTCTTTCTCTCTTTCTCTCTCTCTCTCTCTCTCTCTCTCTCTCTCTCTCTCTCTCTCTCTCTCTCTCTCCTAACATCCCCCAGATGTTGAAGGATATCAGCTGCTGGCAGTTGAGAGCCTGACATGAGAGGAAACCAGTCTGCAAAGACAATGGATGAAACTCAGACTGAAGATAACAGAGGCAGAGCGAGTGAGAAAGTTCGGTATGTGTTCAGGTCCCAGGTTCCAGCAGCTCCTAAGCCTAGCTGTATTTCTGACCCTTCTGGCAATTTGGTATTCAAGTTTCCTTGAACTATCTAAAATGGTGGTCTGTGAGCTAAGGGCCCATGGACCACATCCAGCTGCAGTCTATGTTTATAAATGAAATTTTCTTGGGACGTAGCCACCGCACTTGTTTGTTTACAAATGGACAACGGCTGCTTGTATATGATAGCAGAGCTGAGTCATCACAGCAGAGACAATAAGACCCATAAAGCTGAAAACAGTCATTAGCTAGACCTTTACAGAAAAAGTTTGCCAAACCCCAATCTAAAACAACTCAGTGTTCTTCCAACTATTTTTCCTTTTTGCCTAAAGTAGTTCAGCTTGGTTTCTGTCACTTGCCTCCAAAACTCTTGATTAAAGTGGTCTTCAAGTCGCTCCGTGCTAAGTCCACTCAACACGCACTTATGTGCTGTCCTGAGCCAAAGCGCTTTGCCCTTCCTGTGCCTATCTTCTCTTTCTGATCACTTCTCTTTCTGTAGAGGTTATGCCAGTCAATATTATGTTTTTAATCAGGGGTTGACTTACAGGGCCCCCTCTTTCTTTCCTCTCTACCTCAGGATATTGTAAACTTTTGGCTGGGTAGGAGCTACTTCTCATTCATTTTTGGTTTTCCCGTCCCCTGATGCATAGTACAAAGTAGACACTCAATGAACACACATTGTATCTTGAATTAATTTCTCCTCCCACCTTCTACACCCAGGTACATCTCTTTGTTAAGAGAAGCTGTCTTTTAAAATGCTCCTTCCTTTTGCCAAAGAAGACCAGCTTTCAGGCCAAATGTTAACAGGAGGACCCTACCATCCAGAAATAAATCCCCAATCTCTGAAACATTTTTAGTAGCATCAGTAAAGCAGCAGCCTCACTCCTTAGAAACACAATTCTCAATGCTCTACTCCAAACCTTCTGAATCAGAAACTTTTGGGTGGAACCCAGAAATCTGTGTTTTGCAAACCCTCCAAGTCACTCTGATGCCAGCTAAAATTTCATGTGCTAAAGCGGGGGTGGGGAACCTTTTTTCTGCCAAGGACCACTTGGATATTTATAACATTATTTGGGGGCCATACAAAATTATCAACTTAAAAACTAGCCCGTTATATTTGGTCAAATATTTAATTAACTCATCCCTAATGCCTTGGCAGGGCCAGACCGAATGATTTCTCAGGCCTTGTATGGCCCGGGGGCCAGACATTCCCCACCCCTGCAGCAAAAAGGAGCAGTCAGCAAAGTTTTCAGTAAAATCAAGGTGGTAAATGTTTAGACTTTGAGTGCCAAGAAAGTCAAAAATATTACACAGTACTTACCTAACAAGAGCGAGCACAAACTTCCTAAAATTTTTGATGAAATTCAAAACATGATAACATTATATATAAGCATAGAGTATAATTTCTTGGACAGATCTAATGAGAAGAATGAAATATGTTTTTTTCAGAAGAGCATTTCACATAATTGGAATTAAAGTTAATTTTCCTGTCACCAGATTGATCGCAAATGTTTATCTGTAAAAACAATTCTTAACTTGTAGGATCAGGCCTGGGGCCAGATGTGACCTGCAGAACGTATTGCCAACCAACCCTTGGTCTAAAGCATCAGGCCTACAATTGAGAGAAGGACCAAACATTCACTGTAGGGTTAGCAAGACCTTTGCATAGATTGGCAGTTTTCAATTGGGAAGAAGTTGGCTTTGCCCCAGGGCATGTGGTAATGGTTGGAGATATTTTTGGTTGTCACAACTGGGGACCAGGGGGTTGTGACTGACATCTAATGGGTAAAAGCCAGTATCGGTACTCAACATTCTACAATGCATGGAACAACTCCCTACAACAGCAATTTTTAATCTTTTTCATCTCATGGCATACATAAACTAATTACTAAAATTCTGCGGCACACCAAAAAATGTATTATATATTTTGCTGATCTGATAAAAAAAATAGGTGTTATTTTAATTTATTTTAAAAATAATAATAATAATAGTGCTTACCTATCCTTTTCGTTACAAAGTGACTTTTTAAAAAATCAGGTGCCTATACTTGTATATAACGATTTTTGGTACCAAGAATGAATCCATCAGATGCAAACTTATTATGCGATCTGACCAATAAGATGTAACTCTATTATATATGACCTATATATTTATGGTTCAAGACAGGGTATTCACACCAGATGGCTGTTGTTCTGCTGGCTGTCCTCATATTTTTATTTGACAATCTAAGAGAAATGAGGTCAGTGCCCCTGACTAAATAGTCAGGTATTGCATCTTTTAAAAATTCTGTGGCACACCAGCTGAAAATCACTGCCCTACAACAATTAACCAAAATGTCAGCGGTGCTGAGGTTGTGAAAGCCTTGCCTAGATAACCCTCTGTAGCTCCCTGCATGCCTGCGAAGGACCTTTGCACCTCCTGTCATCTTCCTAACCCTTGCAGGCAGGTGCCCAGTCTTATTCCTACAGTCATTTTCCAATTCAGATTTAAGCAAGATACCTTTAAAGGTCATACAAAGATATTTGCAAGAAGCAAGGCTTCTCTTTCTGGAGTTTTCCAATCTTGATTGCCGAGGCAAAGTTCACGTCAACACTAATTCTATTTCATCTCAGAGCTGTCCGTACAGAGGAAGCCTAGAGCCTCTTTTCTCCCAGACACAGCCTTGTGCAATCAGATGTGTGTCGTGTGGAGGAAAGTACAAAACAAGCTACTCAATAGGATCTTTGGCAAAAGAAAATGTCCTGGAATGTCCTAGGGTGCTGAGGACTCTAAATGACAACATTAGGGAATCATGAAGCTTTTTGGTTTAGGAAACTTCTATTGATTCTAGTTGTAACAATAAAGAAATAACTTATGTTTCCCCACCTCCCATTCCTGACTTTAAAAATGACACATCAAAGCTAAGACATTCATGGAGGCCCCATTTAAATAAAAGATAAAGATAGCTCTCCTTCTCCGTGGTGTGGTCCAGGTTCGTAATTAGGCTATAAAATCACCTTTCCTGAATCAGGTAATGGTTGGCACTCCTGGGAATCTTTTGAAATTAGGTGGCCTTTGTTGGGAATAGAGGAAAAGAAAATAGGAAAATATTGTGTTATTCTAGGGAAATGTTAGCTAATATTTAATGAGGACTTATTACGTGCAAGGCACCATCCAGGTGTTTAGCTCTATTACATTTCATCCTTACTACAAGCCTGTGAGACAGCTGCCATTATCCTCATTTTACAGATGAGGAAACTGAGGCTCAGAAAGGTGAATTCAGTGGAAAGAGCCAGTGTTGGCATTCCGGTATATCGGACTTCAGACTTGCACTCTGAAACAGTATTGAGTCACCAAGGCTTTGGGGATACATGGAACCACATCATTTAGAAACAAAAATTCATAGAAAGCCCATGTCTTCTAATAACCAGTGGTTAGTGGTGACATGGAAGTTCACAGAACACCCAGAAGTGGTTACACCCTCCCCCGATGCGCAGGGTCCCACGATGCTGGAGGGTTTGGTGAGGTTGATCTGTGTATGCGGTTTCACTCCATAGCCTTCCCCGCCCACCTGGGTGAGCTGCGATGGACAGGGTAGATAAGGAGGCTGCCTCCAAGAGTAACATCCAAGTCTGGGGAGTTTCTCAAGTTTGTGAAAGCAAATATTCACGTTATCATATAGTTTCATATTTTATCAAAAGAAAAAAAATATTCTTTTTCATACTGCAAACCATAGAAAGTAAAATCTTCTTGACTGCAGAATATAGTCAGAAGATAGAACGATAATTCTCAAGGGAGCAAACTGACTATCAAAAATTCTGGGCTACAGTCAGAAAAGACACATTGGCTGTACGAGGGAGAGGAGTCCTTATATCGCTACTCTATTGGGTCACAAACTGGTCCCCGCATATGGACCACAGGGATACCGAAGGAGGAAGCAGGCCGCTCCAGATGGGCAGATGGCAGGTTTAATAAGCAAGGAAGTTACACAGGAGACTTGTCCTGGGCACCGTGTAACTGGGCACCCACTCTCCAGTTCATACAGAGGCCAGAACTGTGTAACTGGGGTCAGTCACGTACACAGTCCAGATGGTCTCAACAATACATGCTCTCTCAAGGCTGAGTCCTTGAAAACAGCTGCTTGCTCAGCAATTGCAGGTGAGATGTATATTCCAAGGACCAGGGGACAGGTTCAGAAGCCTCCCACTACCTGCGTCCAACTCACGGTCAACCAGAAGTCACATCCTCTCTATGACCTTCTCTAACACCCTCACAGAGCAAACTCTTCCTTTCATTAGTGCAAATTCTATAGAGCGCAAACACGTGGAAGAGAGAGAGAGGAAAGGCAGGCAGGAGGGTGAAGAGGAGAGGGGATAGGAGGAGGGAAGAGAAAAGATTCTCTAAATGCTTGCTCCTCAGAGGAAGCTCCTGTCAAATTGCAGTCTCAGGTTGGAGACACGTTTTCTCAGGCACAATTCAGAGCAAACCCCACGTGTGAAAGGGGAGATGCACCTTATATCCAGTCAAAACAATCATGCTTGAAGCTGGATCAGGAGGCTGGTGGACCATCAAGCCCTGCAATGGTGCTTGGACTGGTCCTACACTCCTGCTGCCCCCAATCCATCAATCAACCAGTCAATCAAAGACCCAACCCTCAGCCCTCCTCTCCCCCAACACTCACATGCGCATACACCTTTGGGGGTAATCCAAAGAGAAATCCTGAGCCGTTTCCAAGGAATTTTATCTTGCCAGCATTCCGTGTTCAGAGAACAATGTCACGTACCTGAAAAAACATACAGAAGTGGATGCACACACATGTCAATCCTATTACAACAGACTTGAATGAAGAGTTGGAACCTATTTGTTGTATTGGATATTGGGGCCATTAGTCATTCATTTTTCCAACCATAATGTATTTTGTTGAAGCAGGATCTGACCAATAATAGAAATAACTACTATTTCTTTTCCATGAGCAGGATTGCATTTACTAGCTAAGCCCTCAGCATGCAGTGTCTCAATTTAATCCTTACAACAATCTGGTAAAATATTATCATCCTCACTTTGCAAAAATAAAAAGGAAGGAAGGGGAGGGGGGAGAGGGAGGAGAGAAGGGGAGAGCAGAAGAGGGAGGGGGTGGGAAAACTTGAGGTTCAGAGAGAGCAAGCAGTTTGAACCCAGGAACAGACAGGCTAAATAAATTAAAGGCCTTACTTCATGTGAGGCAAAACTCATCTCATCCTGGCAAAGCATTATAATGCAAAGAAAATTCCTTTAGACATCCAGCTTCCAACAAAAAGAGACACATGAATATGCAAAGATCCTCTGGCCTAAAAAATTCACTCCTCAACAAGGAATAATAAAACACAACAAAGCAAGAATTACAATTCTGAGAAGGAAAATTATAAATTATGACCACACAATTGTAGTCCTGTCTTTTCACATATAAAGCTGACAGGGGAAACATAGCTATATGAAAACTCTAACAATATATATGCCATTTACCTTTGTCTAAAAGATTGCTTGAAGGTGTATTTCAGATGACTGAGAGTTAACTCCAAATTAAAACAGTTAAGAATAATGGTATCAGTCAGGGTATCAGTTAGCTGATCTATTGGCTCATGGAATTCCCAACAAGCATAATAACCAATTTTCTACAAGAGTCCTGAGAAATCTCTCCTAAGTAAATCACACTTGAGTCTACTGGCAACACTAATTAGTCTGGACAAAAATGTGAAAAGCTAATATGCTGCCCAGCTGGTGTGGCTCAGTGGTGGTTGAATGTCAACCTATGAACCAGGAGGTCACAGTTCGATTCCTGGTCAGGGCACATGCCCAGGTTATGGGCTGGACCCCCAGTAGGAGGCATGCAGGAGGCAGCCAATTGGTGATTCTCTCTCATCATGGATGTTTCTATCGCTCTCTCCCGTCTTCTCTCTCTGAAATCAATAAAAACATACTTTTAAAAAAAGAAAAAGCTAATATGTTCAATTATAATTATATCTGGATGAAACCTACTAGGGAAAATATTGCTTACATTGATACAACGAAAGCCTTGTAATTAGGCAGAAGACATTTCTCTAGAAAAGACCTTCCCTCAAGCAGGCTTTTCATCAGATTCAGAAAAGCAATTAAATATTTTTTAAATGTGCAAAAAAAGAAAATACACAAAAATAGCCATGCGTTCATCTTTGAGTAAAGAGATGATGAGGCCCTGGCTAGGTGGCTCAGATGGAAGGAGCATTATCCCGTGCACCAAAAGGTTGCAGGTTTGATTCCTGGTCAGGTCATGTATGGGAGGCAACCGATTGGCATTTCTCTCTCACATCAATGTTACTCTCTCTCTCCCTTCCTCTCTCTAAAATCAATTTTAAAAAACAAAAATGTATCCTCAGGTGAGGATTTTTTTTTTAAGGCACAATGAGAATATGCATTTATTTTCCATGTTTCTGTATTTTCCAAAATTTATTTAATAAACATGTACTATTTTAATGAAAAAAAACCTTTAAATTATTAAAATACAAAACAAAATTTAGGTTCTGAGATACTTCTTAAATTCTGATATTTGAATGTACTAATTTCAAAATATAAAGTGATCTCTCTAGAAAGCAGTGACGTATTCCCATTAAGTGGACCCAAATCATACATTTCAAAGCATAGCAGAGTTTAATTTCATTTCATTCCAAGAACAAAGATAAAACAACATACCTTTGGGGCAAAACTTTTATTTAAACATATTTTAACTATCAGTGATAATAGAAAAGGAAATATTTATTAGACTGAGTAAAAGAAAGAGAATTCTTTCAAGTTCCTAATGAAAGACACTTTTTGGGGAGAACTAGCTAAAGGGGAAAAATCACATAAAGAGTGGAAGAGAAGAGTAAATTATTTATTGGCTCTCCTGCAGTGCCTCCTGAACTTTAGATATGCATCATAAGATGCCTAAAGTGAGCTAATTTTTGTAGCACATTTTCATTTCGAATTACATTGTAGGTTTCAAAACGCCCTTGTTCTGTGTGCACATTAACACGTGTGAGAAGGTAGTCAGATACAATGCTAACCTTAATCTCTTTATGGGGTACATGTGTTCCTGGAGCGATGTATGCAAATCAAATTATACTGGAAATGCACTTGGTAGTGCATGCTATAGATAATATGAAAACATCCCCTGAATTATTTAACTGGCAAGCTTCAATGTTTTTCATATTTGCTTTCTTCCAAAGCGACATGTTTGCCCAATATATTCAGAAACCCTTGACAAATATATTACTTATAATGAAGGTTACTAGTAGAATGTTCAATTTGAGAGCAAAGGTTATTTGACTAGTAAGAACAATCTGAGCAGAACTAAAACAAAACATATACCCCATCCCAATAGAGATAGCCAATATTTAATTCTGTTTCCCATACCACAAATTTTTAGCACCTGACTCATTTAAAACTGGATTTTGCCCCTTATTTTCAAGTATCTATAAGCCAATTGGCACTATTCAGAGCTGTCTGCCCTCCAGATAGCTTTAAAAGGTTAATTATTTTCAGACCACTCATGTGTTTTTAAATATTTTATCTGGAATTCAGAATATAATTTTACTTGTGTGTTTGACATTTTGTTAGGGAAAATACGAATGCTTCCAAACAATGATAATATCAACTGTGATTATAGCAAATTAGAATCACATCTTTGGTCTTCTCCCCTGGGGTTGTTTTGGGACCCAGACAAACTCAGCTCAAGAAATGCATTGCGATAATTAATCGGCCTTGACATTGAGCAAGAAAAATTGGAGGAGACAAAGGTACCTCAAGTTACCTGAACCAGAAGAATTGTTTCCCCCATTCAGCTGAGGACTGTCACCGTGCCAGGGGACACTGGGCGATGCAAGAGCCCTAAAGATGTAGCTCTTGGCTTGGATAGACTCCGCCCCCCACCCCCCATTCCCAGGGCTGCAAATCTACACCCGAGATGTCCATTGGGGCCTTAAGGGTAGCAACTGTCTTAGGGCAGATAACATGACACAATGTATTAGTGGGAAGAGAATGCTAATCTTATATTAATAACAACAGCTGCTATTTATTATGTCCCTCTTTGGGGTGCCTCCTGGGCTAGGCTTTCTGTATGTTTTCCCTCATTCATTATTCACAGCACTCTTCTGAGGAAGGTATTACTATCTCCATTTTACTCACAAGAAAACAAGAGCTAAATTAAAGTGGTTTACTCAAGGTCACACAAGTAGTGAGTAGCAGAGGGAGTTTTTCTCAATCCATATCTGAGTCTTACACCCAGGGTTTTTTCCAACATGCCAAGCTCCAGATGATGGTCAAGAATTTGTGTCAATGGTGGTAGGCAGCCTCTAAGATGGCGCCAGTGATGCCAATTCCTGTGTTCACACTGCACAAGGCTTGGGGATCTCTGTGAGTGTCACACATGGCAGAAGTGATGCTTTGGAGATTAGGTGATAAAGGGCTGTGGTTTCCCTCTTAGGTTTTCTCTCTGACTCTCTCCTTTGCTCTGGGGGAAGCAAGTTGTCATGTTGTAGGCAACCCTCTGAGGAAGCCCACTGGTCAGGAACTGAGGCCTCGGGCTAACTGGTGAGGAACTAAAATGTGCCAACCATCACTTGAGTGAGTTTGAAAGCGGATTCTCCAGCCCCAAGGAGTCCTTGAGATGACTATCCGCCTGGACAACAGCTTGATTACAGTCTCAGGAAAGAGCCTGAGACAGAATGAAACATCTAAACTACTCCCTTCCAGACAGTTTGGTTCAGTGGATAGAGCGTGGGCCTACAGACTGAAGGGACCCGGTTCAAGGGCATATACCTCGGCTGCAGGCTCGATCCCCATCCCTGGGTGGGGCACATGCGGAGGCAATCAATCTATGTGTCTCTCTCACATAAATGTTTCTCTCTCTGTGTCTCTCCCCCTCCCTTCCACTCTCTAAATATCCATGGAAAAATACCCTCAGGTGAGGATTAACAAAAATAAAAAGCATTATCATTACAAAAAATAATAATAAGCTACTCTCAAATTCCTGACCTGCAGCAGCTGTGTGACATGCTTGTCCTTAAGCTGCTAAGTTTGGGGATAATTTATTATACACATCACTAATACACCAATGTCCATGAACTTTCATAAAAATGATAAAGGTATATAATTGGTTTCCTATAGTACTATATATGCAGAGTCTCATATGGGAGAAATTTTTAATAAGAATAGCATATTCCCAGCCCTCAGGTAACTTTGAGCTAAAAGGAAAGAAAAAAGCATATAAGTAGGCAGATCACAAACATTTTCAAAAATATTTCTATGATTTTCTCTTGGGTTTTTCTGTGTACAGTATCTTTTCCCTAGCTAGCCCAAATTATCTAACCATGTGCTTTGGGGGTATTAGGATTATTACAGAAGAGCTACAAAGACAAAGAAAGGATTATAATTAAGCTTCCTAAATTCAAAATAGCATTTTCTTACAAGATAATTGGTTATAAGCCAGACATTGTTGAGAAAGAAACAGCTTCTAAATTCTTTTAGTTCCTATTTAACATATCAAGAGCTAATCCTAGCATATTAAATCACAGACTTTCTTCTACAATGTAGAGAATATAACCTTCTTTTTAAAAATATTTTTTTACTGATTTGAGAGAGAGAGGGGAAGGGAGAGGAATAGAAAGATAGAAACATAGATGAGAGAGACACATCAATCAGCTGTCTCCTGCACACCCCCCACCGGGAATGAAGCCTACGACTGGGGTATGTGCCCTGACTGGGAATCAACCCCGGGGACCTCTTGGTCCATGGGTCAACACTCAACCACTGAGCCACACCAGCCAGGCTGAGAATATAGCCTTCTATCTATGATGGTTGCCCCAGGACAAAAGGAAGATATGACCTAGGAGAAGTAAAAGAAAATGCAATCTGTAGTGGACACTGTGGTCCCCAAACCTCCTCGGGCTATCAGCTTTCTTCAGAAAATGCTTCTGCGAAAGAGCCACCTTGACCAGGCTATGCCTCTTTGTAAGGCACCTTCCATTCAATAGCTGGTCAGTGCAGGGCAGAGTAAAGTCCCAGTCCACTTGTCCCAACTCTGGATTTGCTAAGGCCTCATAGTGTTCCATTATATGGACTTAACCTGGTTTATATAACAGTTTCCTGTTAATGGTAATCCCAATATTTAGCTATTAATAGCAATGCTGCCATTTTTGCCCTTATACATTCACTACTGCACACCTTTAAGTACATCTATAGGATATTTCTAGAAGGCAAAGGGTACTTCTAATTTTGAAGTATTTGGGGACGTTGTCCTTCATGAAAGTTGCACCAATTGGCATTCCCGCCAGAGGACGTGTTTCCCCAGAGACCAGTGAGCTTGGTGCTCTGTCAAGCGTTTTGATTTGGGGCTAGTCCTGGGAGGTGGAGATGGAGGTGAAGAATCTGCTTCCTCCATTCCTGTGATTTCCTCACAGGTAAGGGGAACCCCCGTGGCTCCCTCTACCTGTGTGTTCATTCTGTTCCCAGGAAGGGAAAGTCGCTTATCAGATTAGAAAATTTAGGATGGAAAGGGCTGTCTCCATCCTCCACACAGTGAGGGAGCCAGGCGGCTGCATTCCGGGGGTCAGACTGTGGCCTGATTGTCTCTGACACTGAACCTCATCTTACCAATTAGCCCTTCTCAATAATGAGGAGGCTTTTTCAGCCACCATCTGCTATTCCCTTATTTTATTTCTCAATTTATTCACAGCTCAGACAGAGAAGAAGGTCAGAGACCCAAGTAGGCGGCTCACAGTTAAAAGAGATCTTACTATTTCCTAGAAATGTACTTCTCAACTAGGAAAAACGACCGAAGACTTCAGTTGTGCACCCAAGCAATATTTCTGCCCGTGGGGTCATCTGTTCTCCAAAACATTGGCAACATAGGAGTGAGGGAACTACTTAAAACACAGATTCTGGGCTCAACCCAGAATTTCAGAACTGGAATTACTGGGAGGGGTGGGGACGAGAGTGGAGGGCAGGAGGTGAGGTCCAGGGGTCTGCATATTATAACCAGCTTCCCTGGGTGATTTTAAAGAACAGTTAAGTTTAGAAAGCATCAAGCTAAAGAGTCATTATTATTCCTAATAAAATAAAATCCTGAGTAGCTTGTATGATTAAGGTGACCAAAGTCAACACACCAGTGAACGAGGCTAAAGAAACTACAACTCAGGAGAGAAAACTTGAGAACTGGCAAGTGCTAGCAAGAAAGAACAGGGAAGAAATATTCATGAGGCTATTAGAGAAACAGATAAGTAGCTATCTCCTATTAGGGATGGTACTTCAAAGCTGAGTGGCATCAAAGGAGAGGGATGAATAGGACCAATGAAAGCTGTGGGTTTCAATTATTTATCGGCATGGTGAAAAATGAAATTTGGGGGATTCAATGCCTTCAGTATAGTCTAAATAAACTGCTCCTGCCCAACTAATTAGTAAATTAAAAGACTGGGTGTTAATTATTCGCCTTTATACTGCTTTACCTAGTCACAGTACAACCGAGGGGTGATTATCTCCTACTTGTTAATTGGCTATTAACAGCAGGAAGTAATTGCCTTGGAAATTATTCCCTGGAAAGTACTTACGGTCTAATGTTGAGAAATGTATCTGTACACATGTTTGCATATGAGCCAGGGTATAGCTAAAAGATGCTGATACCTCCTCATACTAAAAGGCTTCAGTCTTTCTTATCTAATTGCTCACATCCATTCTTCTGAAACCAGGTGCAAGACTGCTCCATGGTCAGAGAGGCTTCCGTAGGCAGGGCCAAACCATGGTCACAGTTATGTGATTTAACCCCATTTAGTTTATTAGCTACTCAAGTCTATTGTTTACATTTGCATTAGAAGGTTCATGACTGATTTTTATTAAGGGGAAAAAATACATGGGCACGCATTCATCTTAATGCACACTTCGATGAGATTGTGCAGATCTAGACACCCACACTTTTAATCACATGGTGCCATTTCCAGAAGTTTCCATGATACCGCTTCCCTTCTAGACCCATTTCCCAGAAGCTACCACTAGTTTCCATTTTGACAGTTTTGCCTGATCTTGAACTTGATATAAATAAAGTCATGCAATATGTATTATTTCACATCTAATTGCTTGTATCTATAAGACTATGACTACTTTTTGATTTAGTTCTTTTGGAGAAAGAGCCAAAGAAGAGTTAGCATTTCCATTAGAAATAGGACTAAAGCAGGGAAGCTCATGCTTTGCTTTGGGGACCTTGGGCTCTGAGAAGCATGCATATGTTGACTCCTGGGGCTGCGGTGGGGGGGACAGTGGCACTGCCCTGGCTGAGTGTCTGGTAGCTCAAGGGGATAGTGAGACTGGCCTGACAATAGAATCCTTGTCTCTGCTTAGACCCAATGTCATCAGTGAATCCCGAAACACAGGATGCATGGTTTTACCTTCAGAGCTGCCTCTGAAATTCCTGGCATTCCCCACAGCTATGTCTCAAACTTCAGTGAGCATCAGAATCACCCGGAGAAGTGGATAAACCACAGATTGTGGGGTCCAAGTCCCAGAGTGTTTGATTCCGTGGATCAGGATCTTATATTTCTAACAAGCTCTCTCGGTAATGCCGGAGACTATGCTTAAAGGCCCACTGCTCTAGAGCATCACTCAGGTCTGAGGAAACTGTTACTTATGTTCCCAAAGACTTACGGGACCTTTGGTCCTGTCCAAAACACCCAAGAAGATATGTGGCCAAGACAAAATGTCCTTGATATTTGGTTCTGGCCAAACCGTCCACACTTAGAAAATGTCCCTTAAAGAGCCTTAATGTTTATTGCTACTTTTTGTTTGCAGAATACAGAAAAATACTATCATGTTTTATTAGATCAATAATGGTATTGTGACTGTATTGTCAATAATAACCCTCCTTGCCTTGGTAGACTAGCTGGTAATGGAGCACAGGGTTAGGTAAATGGCTCAAGGTTCAAATCATGTGCAAGAGCAGGTCTTACATTGACTATGAACCGAATGTCACTGTGGATGTTTTGACAGGACCAAATATCAAGGACCAAACATCAAGAACCTTTTGGCATGGACCAAATGTCTCTGTGGATGTTTTGGAAGGACTAAGTGTCCACTCATCTACTGAAGATATCATCTACCATAGCAAGCTCACTCTTAAGGAGAAACAAAGCCAGACGTTATTCAAAGCCATGAGAACAGATTTCATGTAGTAGCTACTGAAGAGGGGAAAGAGATGAGCTCCATTCTGGTTTGCACAGAGGCAACTGGGTATTTTAAGGAGAGAATGAGGGAGTAGGGAGAGGCAGCTTGTAGGGGCTCCAGTAGAGTCAGAAAACTAAAAAATTACAAAAAGCTGGTCAGTGTGCACGCAGATAGGCCACTTGTGTCTGCTAGCTGGCAATTAGGATTATGTCCTCCCACAGAGGCCTAGACAGAGGCCCAATCCTCCCAGATGATTATAGTGACAAGAAATGGGTTTCAGATCCTTGAGAAAGACACTCCTGAGTTGTAGAAGATGCATGCATATCACAAAGGGACAGGGAAGGAGTCACAATTGTAAGTAAATGTGGTCTAAAACAGGAAGTCAGGGCCTGTCATCGGGTGTTGGCTGGCCACGTGGTCCCTGTTGCCAAGTAGCCTGAAAGCTGCCGTAGCCAATATGTAAATAAATATCCTGGACTATATTTCAATAAAACCTTATTTTACAAAACAAGATGGCAGGCTGGATTTAGCCCAAAGGCTACAGTTTGCCCACCTCTGATTTATAGGGTAGGGATAATGATATTAACAACTTGGATATTTCTTGCTGCTTAATAAAACAGAAAGCAGAATGGCTTAAAATAATATAAATTATTTTTCACAATTCAACAAGTCAGAAATTCAGTCTGGGTTCAAACTGGCAGCTCTTCTCCTCCAGGTGGCCTCAGCTGAGATCACTCAGCTGCATTTAGCCAGCAGCTAGACTGGGGGGGCGGGGGGGGGGGAGGATACATATTCCCTCTAGCCTAGTGTCCCTCCATGTGGCCAATCTCTCTCTCTCCATTGGTATCTCATCACTCATTTGTCCAGGCTGAGCTTCTTTTTTTTATTTTATATATTTTTATTGAGAGGAAGGGAGAGGGAGAGAGAGATAGAAATATTCATGATGAAAGAGAATCATTGATCGGCTGCCTCCTACACACCCCCTACTAAGGATCAAGCTGTACCCAGGCATGTGCCCTGACCAGGAACCAAACCATGACCTCCAGGCTCATAGGTCGACACTCAACCACTGAGCCATGCCAGCTGGGCCAGCCTGAACTCTTGACATGGTGACTGGCTTCCCCAGAGAGAACATGGACACTGACAGCTTCTTACAGGACAAGGCCTGGAAATGGCACAGCATTGTTCTGCCACATTCTCTTAGCCAAAGCAAGTCACAAGGCCATATTAGGTTCAAGAGCAGGAATAAGAGCCACATATGTGGGAGACGGGGGAAGAGTTTTTGGCAGCCATTTTTTTGAGAGGATGCAGCTGGCTGAGAGGTTCAAAGGAGCTCATAAGAGGCAAAATCTTTAGCACATAGAATGGGTCAGTACCACTCCACCAACACGGCAGAGTCCCAGTGGTGGGCAAGCTCCCGAGTCACCCTCATTCTTGTCAAGATGACAGCAGCAATTTCTGGTCTCCCTGCTTCCACATTGTTTCTACTCTCCCCACTGTGTCTGTGAAAAAATAGAGTCAGGTGATGCCACACTCACTTCAAACCTTCTAGGGGCCTCCCATGATACTTAAAATAAAGAGCAAACTTCTTTCCTTGCCCTGATTTCTCCCTGGCCCTCTCCACAGCCTCACTTCCTCTACTTTTCCTATCACTCACCCTACTCTGGCTGCCTTGATCTCTACAGTTCCATGAAATGACAGCCATGCTCCTGCTTCGGGGCTTTTGCACTTGCTGTGTCCCTTTTGGGGGTACCCTTTCTTCATAATTACAGGTGGCTCAATCCCTTAATCCTCTCAGGTGGCTGTTCAAATATTACCTCATCAGAGAAGCCTTCCTGGCCCATTCTATCTCTGTAAAAGGGGATGTGCCATCAGTCTCCAGCCACTTAACCTCGGGTTACTATTTCATCACAGTTATTACCACTGCCTGACCTACTATGTATGTATTGATTGATTTGTTATTGTCTCTCCCACTTGCAATAAGTTTCAGGTGGACAGGGATTCTGTGTGTTCACCTTTGAACCTTTAGCACCTAGTGATTAGCATGTAGAATGAGCTCAATATATGTTTGAGTCAGAGAGGAAAGGAAGGAAGGGAGGGAGGATGGAGGAGGGAGGAGGCTTTGAATGTGTGACCACCGCCTTAGGTTCCACATCAGTTGATTGCATATATTTCTAGAAACTTGACTACAGAATGTGGTGACTTTCATCAGGCAGTTTCCCTCGTCTCCTCGCATGGTATGATTCATTATAGACACCTTCTTTATTGGGCTGCAAATTCTGCTTCACGTCGACCCCAGGCAGGCTTGCGAGAACTGAATGTATTCTTAAAAGCTACTCTGTGCCAGTTCCACCAAATGCAGTGTTTCAAAGAGTACTTCTGGCCACTTGTCTTGTTTTCCCGTTTCTAGGATTAGTTATGGTCAAGATGAAAGCAATCTGCTAATAAATCTTTTCAAAGGCACTTTAATTGAGATGCTCATGTTCAGATTTTTTAGCCTCAAAACAAAATGCTCAAGGGAAGTCATGTTAGAGGAGCTGAAATAAGATATAGGGCTTTGTTTTTAATAAACACACTGCCAACATCCAGGCAGTGGTGAAATGAAGATTTTTGTTTAACAAAGTGGGAGATAGAGAGAGAAGGCTAAAAGCGTGATTTGGTATCTGGCAGAACTTGAATTCTGGCCTCAGTATTTCCGAGGTCTATGGCCTTAACTATGCTGCTTAAGCTTTGTTTTTTAACATATAAAATAGGGATCATAACTGTCAACCTCATAGGATTGTAAACAAGTTCATGAATATGAAATACTTAGCACGGTGCCCATCAGTATTTAGGGTCTAGTTAACATGGAGCCACATTACTATTGTTAAAACCAGACCATCTAAAACCCTAAGGTGACATTTTCTAATAAACTGCATGCTCCATGTTTAGGATAAGAGAGCTGGTTTCCAACCAATTAGATGAATGGGAAGGCAATGCAGGGAAAAGTTGCTGGGACCATCCAAAATTGGGGAGATGTGTAAGTATGAATGAAACCTTGTGGAAAGAACCAGCTCCTCCACAACACAGCACGGCATTGCTACCGTGCAAGGAAGTGGCAGAACTGGGGGAAACTGGGGGAAGATCCTTTTGACAGAGAATCTCACAGAGGTTCCTGAAACCAGAGACCACAGCATTCCCACCCTCCCCAGGAGCCATGACCATCCCTGATCTAAAGCTTTGTGAACAGAAGACAAACTCAGCAGACAGTGTCGAAGTCATCAAGGCTCTCTGCGAACTTGGGCCAAGCTTTAACTTTCAAAGGGAACTATCTATCACAGCTCATCGGAAACGTTGGGCCAATGGCTTACTCTACAGAAGCTGGCCTGAGATGAGAGGAAACAAGGCCTTCTCTCATTCTTGAACCCAAAACAAGCCTTTTCACATTTCAGAACAAAACCTAATCTAAGTTGATGGGCAAAGAAGCTGGCAATGGCACACCAGGCCTTTTCTTTTCCACCATTAGCTTTGAGTTCCCCAAGGAGGCTCTCTCTACCAAAGCGCAAGAGGAAAATCTCCATTGTCTTTGACTCTGAGTATAAAACAAAGCTGGAGAGCCAGTTCCTGACTTCTCTTTTCAACTGTTGATTCACTGTAATGATGAGTTCAGACACCCTCAGGCAAACAGGAAATGAGGATATATTGTCAGGGTTTTAAATTGTTATTTGCCCCCTAGAGCAATAAGTACACAGCAAGGGACTCCAGTGAAAGCAAGAACATGGCAAAGCACTCTAAACCTAGAATCAGAAAACACCCTTCATTTTCTAGCAACATACTCACAATTGAGCCTTTGAAAGTTCACAGCCCTGAAACTTCTAATTCTAATTCTTTTTTTTTTTACTTTTCAATGAAGATTTTTTTAAGTGACTGCTAAATATAGAATTTTATGCCTTTTACATAAATAGAAATATAAAAAGTGGTCCTTTGTAAAGACTACATGACCAAATAAAGGCTAGGGTGGGCTCACTTCTCAAGGCAGAGGCAGTGGGTCACAAATGAACCAGGCCTGAAAGTATGGTTAGACTCCCTCTTGGTAGAGGTGGCTATTCCAGGCTAAAAACCAGGGGCTGCATCCAGGTCATGGTGTGTGGTTCACCATTAATAAGTACAACACATGAGGCTAAATTATAGATGGTGGGGGACTTGAGTGTCAGGCGAAAGAGTCCAGGCTGGCCAGCATGGGTACCCACGAAGGGCTTGAGAAGGAAAGTGATAGCAAGATCTCCATGTCAATAACCACACCAAATTGCTACCATTCATGACTTCTTACTATTTACCAGCCCTGTGCTATATCGTATCATTAAACCCTACAGCAACATTCTGAGTTGGATGCTCTCATTGTCCCCAAATTTAAAGAGGAAAAAAACTAAAGCAAATTGTTTAATTTGCCTAAGGTCATACAACTGGTTAGAGGTGAGGCTTCAGTTTGGACCCACATCTCTATGACTCCCCACCCAGGTTCTTAACCACACACCCATTACGGGGCACTGGCACAAGAGAATCTCACAGAGGTTCCTGAAACCAGAGACCACAGCATTCCCACCTTCCCCAGGAGCCATGACCATCCCTGATCTAAAGCATTGAAGACAAACTCACCAGTAGGAAGATCAGCAGAGTAAAGCTCATTTAACATTCCAGAAGAAAGGAGAAAGTATCCTGGTAGAAATTGGCCAGAAGTACAGGATGAATGGGGAGTAGATGCTGAGGGTGAGGAAGTCTGTGGATTCTATTCCAAGAGTCAATAGACAGGACTTAGGGATCAAATTAGAGCAGGAAAGAACAGGATCTGGAGATGGAGTTGACAGAACCAAAGACAAAGGACCCTTGGAGGGAGAACAGGAGCAGAGGGCAAAAGAGAACCAGAGCTTCTCACAGGAAGTGGGAAAGGCTGGACTGTGGGAGAAGAGTGGTCAATCAAGGAAGGAACATGTGTGTCTACACATGAGGTTTCCACGATCATCCCCTCTCTTCAAAGGCAAGATGAATGATGGAAACAGTGTGCATCTGAAGTATAAAGCCTCTGGTGTAAACAGGTCCACCACACGCCGTCTGATGTCATCTAGAGCATCCTTCCATTCCTGACTCTCACTGTCCTCATCTGTAAACAAGAGTGGTGACCCTTCTCCCACAGGGCTTATGTAAGCATTAAATGAAATGATGCATAAAAAGCATTGGCCCAGGTTTAGATTTTAATAAGTCTTCAATAAATATTCATCCCTCCCCTTCTTCCTCTTTAAATTAAGAAATCAGAATTCTTTAATGAAGTAGAATTGGGAACATGTTATTTTAAAAGTTAGTGGCAAAATTTATTTTAAGTGGAAACTATTATTTAGGAAAACATTTTTATATTGATTTGAGAGAGAGAGAAGAAGGGAGAGAGAGAGAAACATTGATTTGTTGTCCCACTTATTTATGCATTCATTGGTTGATTCCTGTATGTGCTCTGACTGAGGCAACATCGATGTATCAGGACGATGCTCTAACCAACTGAGCTACCCGGCCAAGGTGAAAACCATCTTGCAGGGCCACTCTGGATGTGAAAAGATGGGTTCTAGGCATGATATGGAAGATAAAGGAGATAAAAAGTAGTTAGATCAGCAGACTAAAGTTTATTTAACATTCCAAAAGAAAGGAGAGAGTATCCTGGTAGACATTGACATGAATTGGTCCTCAAGAAAAGAAAGGAGGGCCCAGCGAAATTGAGGGAGACTAGAAAATTGAGCAGGAAAGACAGCCTGTGAGATGTTCCTGGCAGTGGGAAAGGACTAAGGGAAATTTACAAACCAGAAAAAAACTAATAAATTATTCAAGTTTTCTTTCAGGGCTGTGTGCTGACTCCTCCTCAGTAAAAGTCTACTGTATCTGCTATCTTGAGTTGGGGATGATTTAGCAAAATTTTTAAAAGGGTTTGTGGCACATGTAGGTGTACATAGGAGAAAACAGAAATGAAAGTCAAACGAGGTAAACCTAGGTCAAGATCAAGAATTATTCAGTGACAACCATAAATTGGAAAGAGAAATGAGAAAGAAATCGTAAGCCTCCTAGTGTTCATAAAAATATTAAAATTGAAACTGGGCTTTCACCGCATATGAGAGTGGAAGGCAAGACTTTTTTTTATTTGTTTTTAAATGTCCAAAGACAGGATGACCCCATAAGTTCTCAGGACGTGGATTCCTAGACAGCTCATATTTGAATTATTTATGTAACCCAGATATCAACTGTGGCTCCTTGTCTCTCAACGATCAAACTGAACTTGACTTGAACTCTACTTCCTGAGCATGAGAGTCCAAAAAGCAACTGCACCCCTTTCTGTGAATTCCGAGCCTCATTTCCTCAGGGTCTCTCCATCCCTGCTCCTTTGTCAACACCTCCCATCTCTGTCTTGTTCCCTATTTATTCTTATGAAAATGTCCTCTTGAGCTGAGCATCTCTGAGTCTAACCACTTCACTGCATAGTGATGTTCCCACCATACTACGCCTATTGTTCACAAATGCTCCCCCTCACTGCCTCAGCTCTGAGATGTGAGGCCACCTTGCTTCTCTATGGAGACCAGTTTCCCAAGATGTTCTGCCCCAGCTGATGTAGCAAGAATTTATACTTTTTAGGACACCCTGTATAAAAGTTTGATTTAAGAGTACTATTATATTTGGATTTATCTACTTATTTATTTTTGTTTGGGTTTTTTTTTTAGTTTGACACAGAGAATCAGCCCAGGAGAACATGCTAATAAGAAGTGGAACCATGAGAATAGCTCTTATGATTCCAAAAATTTTCTCCCAAGCCCATCTGAAACTTCTCAGCGTCTCTCTCTCTCTCTCTCTCTCTCTCTCTCTCTCTCTCTCTCTCTCTCTCTCACACACACACACACACACACACACACACACACACACACACATCAGCCCACTAGTTTGTTCCTGACTGAAACACAGGACAGCCAGGGCTACTGGACGTGTGTGCATCACTCTGACCAATGGCACCAGCCTGAGCTCTCCAGTTATGTGGTCAGCAGAGGTGACATCCAGGACAAAGGCAAGACAATGGACGCAAAAGAAGACTCGGGAGCAAATTCATGTTTGTTCCTCTCTGCTCATGGTCATCTTATTCCCCAACTCTGAGTTGCTATGTGGTTGGCCAGCCCTTCTCCTGACATAATTCAAAGGGTTATCTGTTGCCTGTAGAATGAGTAGGGCTTGAAGAGAACTCACAGTCCTCCACTTCCCACTTCCGGTCACACTCATAGAATCTATAGTCTGCCTCTGCCTCTTCCAGGCCACGTGGTTCTGGGTGAGCCTTGCCTTTTGAGGTTGTTTTCTCATCAATAAAAGCTGGGAGTTGGTGGGAGACACCTACAGTTCATCCCAGTTTTAACATCTTAGGACCATGGTCTCAACGTTCACAAGCCAAATATTGAAACTTCTGTGTCCCCAGATGGGAGGAAGCACTCTGTTACAATTACTTAGTAATTTGTCTAGAAAGTTCTCAAAGAAAGGAGGCATTAAATTCTTCTTGGATCAAGTATTCCCAACACAAATGCATGTGTGTGCACACACACCTGCCCTTTGGTACTCAGTTTTGCATTTCAAATATGTACCCTTTTGAGGTTCTTAAGGTTTTGTCTCCTTCATATATATATGAAATTCCTCAACTTCTGAGATAACGGTGACACTTACTAGCATTTTCTATGTGCCAGGGGGGGCACCGTCCTACATGCTTTTCATATATTAACTCAGTAATGCTCGCAGCAGACCTATGAGAAAGTCATCTCCCCAAATGGATCCTGACAAAATGCTTGATAGACAATCAAGATGGACAGAGATGCCCTTGACCATGCTGCAGAGAGTCCTCTATCTCTGTTTTGCCTGCTTGGGGTGCCTCCCTCTGGAAAAGGGAGGCCGGGAAGGGAGCCTGAGCTCTGCATTCTTGCAACCCCACGCTTCCCACACTGCCACCCACCTCTGCACCCTAACATCACCTCCAACCAGTTGCAGGCTGCCACTCTGGCTTGCGAGCACCTGCCTCTGAGCTGATCTGTCCTCTGGGTGCATATCTGTCAGTTACAAAGGTTGAGACCAGAGCTCAGGGGATTGCAAGCAGGAAGCCGGACCTCATGGGCCGCACCAGAGAGAGCACGCAGAGCTCACAACTGCAATCACATAGAGGTTAGAAAAGACTAAAGGGAAACAAATCACCACTTCCCTAGCAATGCCTCTTTGCACTTCCTTTTTCATAAGCTTATTAGATAGTTTATCTGTTTCCACTGCCTTAAATCTTTTTCATCTCATCTATCCCATCTCCCAAACTTTCCACAGGAAAGAAGGGTGTTTTCATTGTTTTCCTTAGAATAAATAAACCTTCCCATCTCAGTGACTCATCCCCATCATTACCAGAAGCATTTCTTAAGTGTCTCATGGTTATTTGCCCCCAGAATTAGGAGAATTCTAGAGACCAGACGGTTGCCTCCTACATTTACAGGTAGAATTAAGTGTTTATATGTGTGTGTTCCTATCACTTTGTTCCTCCCGCCTCTGGGAGTCTTTTTTCAAACTTCCTTCCATTTTCTGAGAAGACTTACTCCTTCTCTCTGCTATATACATACCCCCATTATTTATGGCAAATATTTGTTTGCACATCTGTTTCCCCTCAAGTTAGATTTCCCGGTAGCAGGAACTATTTGTAAAATACATCTTTGAAATCCTAGGCCTTGGCATAGTTTATGACACTTAGAAGGTACTCAGTAAATGTTTATGAATGAATGAATGAATGAATGAATGAATGTCTATCCTTTACATAATTCTGTAATACACATTATGTCAACAGAAGTGCCTGAACAGTTTCCACTGTTCCAGATGACACTAGTGTGCCCCATCCCTTGTATCCAAGATTTAGGGACCTTTCTTTCCTTCAAGGTCATTTTTTGTGTGTGCAATGTCTTTACTTTTCACCATGGTTGTCAATGGTTTATTGGGCATAGTGCTTATCCTGCTGCTGATGAAGTCATCACTGCCTGCATAGTACATTTTACAGATGGTTCAAGGCTATGTTTTCCCCAAAGTATGCCCCCTTCCCACCTGATCCTTTCCAACACCAAAATACTTCTCCAACCAAGTTGGAATTGACATAAGAATTTCCAGAGCAGAGATTGCTAGAAGCTCTCTCATCCATCCACCCAACATACACAAACACACAATTTGAGAGGGCCACTCTTGCAAGACCAGAAGTCACTTGCATGAAAGTCACTTTTATTTATCATGAATTAAATGCACAGATTGGTTTGTAGGCCCTGACAAACAGAGACTCACTGTGGACAAATGGTGAGCCCAAAGAGCCCTTTGTAGAGAGAAACAGGACCCCTATCTTGGAAGTGAACCTGACCTTGACCCCAGAGCATTTTGTCATTTCCATCTCTGCTCAGATTTTTCATACATGTTTCCCAGGGTTCCTTTAGTTGCCTCCAGAGCCTGAAATCAAATCTGCCTGCCACACAAGAAGGGCACAGCTACCTCACCCTCTGATGTCTGCAGCAAATCACATTGCAATCTCTTCTGAAAGGGTCTGCCAGGCTTCTCAGAATTGTGCAGTCTTTCTGTGTTGAAAAAAAACCCATTTCAAGCGAAAGCAGGTACTGTGCCTAAAGACTGAAATGGTTTCACATCTCATCTTACTGGAAACAAGTGACAGAGTTTTAGATCTCCCTTGTAAAATGCCCAATTCAATGCCTTTCTCTGCTTTCAAGGGCAGCCTCAGAGGATTCTTCATGTGTGGATCATATTTCCTGCCATGAGGAGGCCCCCACATCTAGCCAGGCCCCTTCACAATAGATGAGTTGCGTTTTTATGTTTTGAATGAATTGGCACATGTATTTTTCAAAATGCCCAATATGCTACACATGATTCCCATTTTACAGATGAATAAACTAAGGTTTTGATACTCCCCTCCCTGCAAGGTTCTACAAATACTTAGAGCAGAACCAAGTCTTGAATGCAGGCTGTGCACCCCAGCATCAGTATTCTTTCCACTGCTCCACACCCAGAGGTTTGGCATCCAGGATCTCCCTGAAGATCATGACTTGTTCCTTTTCTGGCAAATTCTCTCCTTACTGCCAGATGACACCTGAAGCAACTAGGATGTCAGGTCAGTTTTGACATATGTTATTTCCCTTAGGAACAAGCCTCTAGGATCTGATTAGCCACTAAGTGCTCACCAAGGGTCGGGTATTTGTCCAGGCCCTGGGCTTCTAGCAGAAAGAAAGATAAATTCCTCTCTTAACAGAGCTTCTACTCGGCCTCCTGTTAGATGGACCTCATTCATAACGTCAGGACTAAAGAGTAGACTTGCAATCATTTTCTTTATTTAATATACACTAACTTACATAGCAATTTCTAGGTGCTCCATGCTATGATAAGCACTTCACAAATAGCAGTCCATTTAATTATTATGACAACCCTATGAAGCAGATGCTGTTGTTGTTTTCATTTTATAGATGAGGCACCTGGGGTGTAGAGCAGAGAATAACTCACCCCGAATGACAGCTTTAAGGGGCAGGGCCAGGCTGCTAAGTCGTGCATTAACCTCTTTGCTGTGCTGCCTGTGACAGCTGGGGGCTGATCAGAGAGCATTCTGAACAGCATGGCTTCAGAGTAGCATTCCTGCCAGCCATGACTGTCACCATCAGAATCTGAATGTGGACAGCACTTTGCATTACTTGATGTGATGGAAAGTCACTGCCATGACTGATGTTGCCCAAGCTTGTGGCCAGCGGCTCATCTTACTCAGCATTTGCTAAAAGTCAGGTGCTATGCCAAGAATTCTTCGTGGAAACTCCAATTTAATACTAACAATCTCTCTAGGAATATTTGTCTGGATGGATGGATACACCACCTTCATTGCAGTGCCCGGGACCATGTGGTAAAGTCTGACGGTGATGTGTGAGCAGAAGTGATGGGTGTGACTTCCAGGGGATAAAATAGAGGGCATGTGCCCTTTCCCTCCTCTTTCCCTTCACCTGTGGCAGAAATGTAAACTCAGTGGCCGGTCATTTGATCATGGAAATGAAGGCAAGGTTGACAGAGGAACAAGATGGTAGAAGCTCATTTTCCAGTGTTGCCAAGCCACCATACCTGGATCCCCTACCCCGTACTGTCACATGAGAGACAACTGTAATACTCATCTTGTTTAACCCACTGTATTTGGGACCAGCAGTCAAGCCTGTGTTTTCAAAACTGTGCCAAAGATCTCTCAGCCACAAGCAGAGGAGCTAGGACTTAGACCCAGGTTGTTTCCTATTTACCTTGACCTAGAAATCTTTCTGTCCCATATTGGACAGTTATTTGTGCTGACAGGGTCAACGTTATAGTCATGGCATGATTCATACCTTGGAAGTGAAGGACACACAGAGGTGGCATCCTTTCTTTCTAGTCCACTACCCTCCTCCTTTCCATACTTGGCTCTCTCATGCCCTGTCCTTACCACCAGCTGTGCTAGAAGGGGCAGTTCTCTAAGCTAAGATTGTACCTAGCTAGGTTACTGGCATCTGTGAAGGGTTAAGAGGCCCTAGCAGGGCTTGATTTGAAACACCACTATAAGGTACAGGTTCTCCAAGAATCTGAAATTTTCCGACCTTTGGGTGAGACACTTCGCATAAATCTTCATGGAAGTTTGCAAGTTTTAATTTTGAGTTTGAGCATTGCTTCTATACATGCAAGCAAAATAAAATACAAATAATTGTATCCTAGAGCTGCCCCAAGATACTTCAAAGGTTAAAAAAATGAAAATAAAAACTGATGAATGAGAAAATGTTTGTGACATGATGTAAAAAGATCAAACCCAAAAGAACTAAATTCATGGTGAGGGTGATGACTCAGTTTCAACTAGCCAACATCACCCAACATATTAAATACAAATAAAACTAAAAACTCAATAAAATTCAACTAAAATAAAATGCAATCCTTTAATGTGTACTACAGCTTTCTAGGAGCTATAAAAGGGTTTATACAAAGTTTTGTTTTTACATGTATTTAAGTAGCTGTATTGTGAAAATAATTAAGTCAGCATTGGAGGTCATCAAGTTTGAGAAATCTAATATTTCAGGTCAACCATGTAACACAGCAGCTGTGACTGTTCTCGTTGTTGCCTTGGAAATGTCTACATCACATGACCGAACGTTAGCCTTGGAACATCAATATCCTCCTCCCAGAGATACTCAACAGACATACATCCGCCTCATTGCTAAATGGAAGCATTCAAGTCACTGCTCTTGGACCACTCGTGGGCAGTGCCCATCTGTGGCTTTCCAGACTTTCTCGTTCCAAGTAATTTGACATGAGAATAAACATCTTGTTTCATCCTTTTCAGTTAGGTATGAAATTGTTTCCTCTGGTAATTAACATGTGGGACATAAAAGGAAATTAACTGATGACTCGCAAACATCGATTCACCGCATTCAATCAATCTTCCTTCCAGAAAGCAAGCTATTGCCATTACCTTGGGACTCATTTTTGCTGGTGTTTGGTGACTCTGTTTGAATGGATTAGGCCAATTAAATGAATTCAAGAACACAATCCTACCAAGCCTACAAATCTATGCTAATCAAATTGAAGTCACAGATTGGTTTCCCAGGCCTGAAACGAATAAGAAATAGGTGGAACAAGAACTAAAAAAAAATGATACAAAGTGGCTAGAATCTCAGATAAATCTGAAAGAGGCATATTGCCCGGCCAGCATAGCTCAGTGGGTAAGCATCAACCTATGAACCAGGAGGTCACGGTTCAATTCCCGGTCAGGACAAATGTCCAGAT
Source organism: Myotis lucifugus (assembly GCF_000147115.1). Classification (NCBI taxonomy): domain Eukaryota; kingdom Metazoa; phylum Chordata; class Mammalia; order Chiroptera; family Vespertilionidae; genus Myotis; species Myotis lucifugus. The sequence continues at coordinate 3,908,780 of NW_005871092.1, forward strand.
TGCGGACTCAATCCCCAGTGTGGGGTGTGTAGGAGGCAGCCAATCAATGACTTTCCTTTCTCTCATCATTGATGTTTCTGTCTCTCTCTCCCTCTCCCTTCCTCTTTGAAACCAATAAAAATATATTGTTTTAAATGAAACAAACATACTGACTTCCTTCTCTGCATGCCCTATATACCAGCATAGCTATACTACATTATACACATACACATACTACATTTCTAGTATAGAAAGTATGCCATTCACAAGCTGGTTTAATATATTTTCTGTAAAGTTTTATATAAAAGCAAAACACTTGTTTCAAAAGCAATATAAAGCCATTACAAACAAAAATAAGCAAAAATAGATAGGCAAGATATTAAATTTTTAAGTACCCATGATTTTAACCATCCAGAGCAAACAGCTGCCAGCACTGCAGTGTACATAAGCACCAAGAATGAAGAAATGACCTGGAAAAATATACCCCAACCAGAGCACACGTTGGTGCATCTCCTGGGAGAGGAAGCCACAGGACCAGCCCTGGTGTCCCCACACACAGCCAGCTTTACTCAGGACCTGGGCATGGGGGAGCATTAAGTAATTTCACTTAAAGCATGATGCTTACATTGAAAACAATGCTTATAATAAGAGGTGGGACTCATTTCTAAAGGAATAAATTCATTCAATAAGAATAAAAAGTTTGACAAGCACTACACTGTTTTCATGTGGGTAGACAAATTATGGGTATTCTATAGTTTCTTCTTTGGGCGCCTTTGTGTTTGCTAATTTTTTTTAAAAAAATCCTGAAATGAGTCAGTACCACATTTATAGAGAAAAATAATAAAACAGTAACTCTATCAAAAAGTAAAATTAATGACCCTTGCCCTCTCCCACCACCTGTTGGCAGATTGGGACTAGCTCATGTTGAGGATGGTTAGCAGCCAGGATTCACCATGAACTTGACCCTTGCTCCCACAGTCCACACACTATCCACAGGCAGGATTCCTGGTAACCGTGGGTCTCTCCTCACCAGCATCAGGAATCTGGGGCAGCTTTCTGAGGCCCACCTGTCCATCAGGTTTGGCCCAAAGAATCCCATCAGACTGTGTCGGAAAACAGGGCTGTTTGCCACAAATCACATGGTTGTAACTGTGTGTAGTAATTTCCCTGAGAAGGGAAAGACATTTATTGAATGTGTACCATGTGTTCTATTGCTATCTCATTTTGTTCTCACCACAATCCTGCTGTACCTGTCCTATTGCTAAGATGGGGGAAATTAAAGCTCAGAGAGGTTAAGAAACGTGCCCACAGTCACACAGCTAAGGCAGGAACAGGATTGACATCCAGGTATGTCTGACTCCAGACCTGGGGTCCCTGTACTATCCCCACTGGAGAGCCTTGTCCCAGAGATGAGTATTTCCCCACCTGCCTTCTCTCTCACCTGTCCTGTCTCCCTCTTCCCTGTTCATTTTAAAAAGCAGCTTGCCCTTGCCTTTCTCCCCAAGATGTTTTTTTTTTGCCAACATCTTTTAAGCAAGTGTGGGTGTCCTCAAAGATTTCCAATATCAATAAAGTAAGGAGGTGTCTTCTCACCTTTCACTGTTCTGATTTCCAATAAATGCTTCTGGTTTATTGAGACAAGACCAAAACAATAGCCTAGCTGGCGTGGCTCAGTGGTTGAGCATGGACTTATGAACCAGGAGGTCACTGTTCCATTCCAAGTCAAGGCGCATGCCGAGGTTGCAGGCTTGACCCTCAGTAGATGGTGTGCAGGAGGCAGCCAATCAATGATTCTCTCTCGTCATTAATATTTCTATCTTTCCCTCCCTCCCTCTCCCTTCCTCTCTGAAATCAATTTTAAAAAACTGTTAAAAAAAAAAAAGAATAGACACCCATATTCACTCAAAACCTCAGATTCAATTCCATAATCACCTCATCACTAGGGTCTCCCCCCTTCCCAACAATGATACATCCACTTGCTTTTTAATTTTAAAATCCCATTCTATTTCAGTTCATCATTTTTTCTTTGCCTCCATCTATCTTCAGAATTTGTCTCCCGCCCATTGAATTGCTTTAAAAAATATTCATTTTTAATCTGCCCTGTAACTGTCCTCTTAAGATAGCAACCAATAATTGCATTCTTTTGTTAAATGTGATCTGCTACTTAGAATAAGCTTCTGATCAGACAGGGTCCTCAGAACATTATAACTAATCTACAGACAATGTAATAGCAGAAACGGCGATGCTCTCATTTCTAAATGCTGTTTCATTAATAAGATTCGCATCTCAAGTCCGTGACATTCTCAGCTCTACTTTACAGACTAAACAAATAAAATTCTAAATCATGCTGAAGACAGGGGCAGCTTTAAACATGAGCATCTGTTGGAAATATGAGATGTTCATCAGGCAGCCCTGAGATCCTGGCACATGACATTTTACATCTTTTTGATTTATTTATTTTATTTTATTTAAGTAGAGTTGGTAAACAATACTATATCCTAAATGCGCATCAGAAGGCATGGGTTTGGCCCTACCGGGTTTGGCTCAGTGGCTAGAGCGTCGGCCTGCAGAATGAAGGGTCCCTGGTTTGATTCGGGCTGAGGGCATGTGCCTCAGTTGTGGGCTCGATCCCCGGTGGGGGCGTGCAGGAAGCAGCTGATCAATGATTCTCTCTCATCATTGATGTTTCTATCAATCTCTCTCTCTCCCTTCCTCTCTGAAATCAATAAAAATATATTTTTTTTAAAAAAAGAAGAAGGCATGGGTTTGCACCATTAGGCAAAGCCCATAAGGAGTTTGTTTTTCCTGGCAAGACAAATAAAACGCATGTCTTCTTCCTAATTTGATGCCTTATGGAAATAACACACCTGAAAAGTATCTCTTGCTTAAACAGAACACAAGATGTTTGTTCTAGATTCTTCCTTACATTTTTTTTAATCAGAGGTAAAAGGGGGGGGGACTACCAAGGGGGAGTGTAGGAAAAGGGGAAATGGCCAGAAATCAGCCTATATTTCAAAGGTAGAGAAAGTCATTTCAGGGGCTGGGGGAAGCGACCCTGCTGATTCTGGTCCCATCACTTGGAAATCACCCGGGGTCATCGGACTCTACCATGCAGGTATCCATGTAAATTAGGGAGCTGGCCACTTCATGGGTGGTTCAGGATGCCTATTTGCAGGGCTGGGCTAGAGCCAGTGTGTCCTATAGCATCTCATGCTGGCTCCCAAGAGTTACTGGTTGAATTTTTATGAATTTTGAGAATTGGTTGACATCCCATTGCTAGCTTAAAGTCAACCATGAGGGTGGAAGTAGGGGGATATTTACAAAGAAAGCAGCAAATACAACAAACCAGGACTTTTTCCCTCCAGGGAACCCATTGTCCAGCCTTCACCTGCACACCATGGCTTCTTTCTCAGTCTCCCTGTGGCTGACCTTGGCATATGCCCAGGCCTGGGAGCATCACCAAAGCACATTCACAGTGAAAGAAGAAAAGTAGTTGCCACCTTCCAGAAGCTTCCCGCTAACTGAGACACAAAGCTGAATAAACAAACACAGGGCACACCTCAATTCTTTCTGGAGGAGTCAGGCTAAAGCAGGCCCGCCCAGCAGACTTCTCCTGGGAACCAGAGTTTTCTAATTCCTCAGCCCTTGCCTGTCCCCACTCTGCCCGGAAACAGAAGTGTTGGACCTCAGAGGGGAAGCATGTTCTGAGGTCCCAAAACATCATTCTCACCCACTAGGGAGTTTCTCACAGGCCAAGATCTGTCTGCTATTTAGTGGTGGAGCCAGTATAAAAAAGCTAGAAACCAGGTGAAAGAGATGAAAGTTTAAAGAAATCAGGGGACTTATATACAGGCAAATTAATTGCCAAGACTCATCTAGACTCCAAGTTTCTTGATGTATTGAATTTCTTAAATTACTCTTAGGCCCTGGTTTTTCTGCTAGATCCTGGTCTTCTCTGCACCCTCTGCAAAGCAGACTCTGGCCTCCTTGGGCCACTCACCAACCATGCCAGTCCCATTCATGGCATGCCCAGAGGAGTGGCCACGCGAAGGAAGTGAGCAGCAGGAACCCACCCCTTTTGGCCACCACTGTATACTCAATACCTAGCACTGTGCTGGGCATTTAGTAGGTGCACAATACTCTTTGACTAAATAAATAAACTCAATAGGTAAATCTCTGATATTCTACTCATTGCTCACATCAGAAAATCTTGGTTAGGAAGAGTAATTTAAGAAATTCAAGACATCAAGAAACTTGGATTCTAGATGAGTCTTGGCAATTAACTTGCCTGTATATAAGTCCCCTGATTTCTTTGGACTTTCAAATCTTTCACCTGGTTTCTAGCTTTTTTATACTGGCTCCACCGCTAAATAGCAGACAGATCTTGACAAGCTGTTTAACCTTTCTGAGCCTCAATTTCCCCATCTTTAAATAACGATAACACAACCTTTTAGACTCTCATGTGGAGGTTAAAAGATATGTGCAGCATATAGAGGAATGAACATATAGAATGTAGCATCTAGAATGAGTTTATAGCTTCCCTTTCTCTTCTCTAGGCTGAAGAGTTCATGATTCTACTAGACCCATGGTCGGCAAACTGCGGCTCGCGAGCCACATGCGGCTCTTTGGCCCCTTGAATGTGGCTCTTCCTAAGCCTTAGGAGTACCCTAATTAAGTTAACAATGCACCTACCTATATAGCTTAAGTTTAAAAATTTTGGCTCTCAAAAAAAATTTCAATCGTTGTACTGTTGATATTTGGCTCTGTTGACTAATGAGTTTGCCAACCACTGCACTAGACCAAATCAAATATTTCTGTGAATAAGCAGGACGAATTGGGCTTCAAAATGTTTCCCCAGATAGTGACTTGGGACAGGCTGACATGGAAACCTATTTCTTTATTCCACTTCAAATATCACTTGTAAGAACATAAGGATCTTCCTCTATACTTAAAAAGAAAAACTCAAGTTTAAACTCTAGGACCCCACCTGACAGCCTCTTGCATCAGATAGGATGCCTTTAGCTGCAAATAACAGACAACCCACATGAACATCACTAACACGATAGAGATGTATTAACTCCCCAATAAATGTCTAGTGATAAGGCCATCACAGAGTTGGCTAATTTTGCAGATAACACAATACAACAGCCAGATTTCTCATCTCTTCTTACAGCAGGTTCTCCTAGGAAAAGCATTGGGACTAATTATACTCCTGGTCCAAGATGGTGCTGCAGTTCCATGCATCTTGGGACCACTTCTTCTGCACACATCTCTTTTGAAGAGCAAATAAATTTCCCCAAGAGTCTCCCAGCAAAATTCTCCTTTTGTCTCATTGACCAGCACTTAAACCAATCATTATCAAGAAAATGGGACCATTATTATTGGCTTAGACCAGTGATGGCGAACCTATGACACGCGTGTCAGAGGTGACACGCGAACTCATTTTTTTGGTTGATTTTTCTTTGTTAAATGGCATTTAAATATATAAAATAAATATCAAAAATATAAGTCTTTGTTTTACTATGGTTGCAAATATCAAAAAATTTCTACATGTGACATAGCACCAGAGTTAAGCTAGGGTTTTTCAAAATGCTGACACGCCAAGCTCAAAAGGTTCCCCATCACTGGCTTAGACCTATCCAAATTTATCCAAGTCGCTTGATGGAGGGTGGAACAAAACCAGAGCTCTGCCAGCATGAAACACGGGGACAATAGGTATTGGATTGGCAATATATACTCCGGTGAACAATCCCCACTTATAACCTCCCCCCACAACACACACACACACACACACACACACACACACACACACACACACACACACACAGCTGCTACACGGACTATCCAAATCATGTGATAGTTTGACCTAGTATTATTGTTATCAACAAAAGCAGAGATGAAATTGATACTTGTTGAGCATCTACTATGTGCTGATCCATAAGCTAAAGCAATTTACAATCCTAATTTTCATAAAACCCTATGAAACAGGTTGACACCCATTTTATGAATGACAAAACTGAGTCATACAGTGGCCAAAGCAGAAAGATTTGACTGACTCCAAATATCATAATCTTTCTACTATACCAGACTGTCTCATGAATGAGAAGCTAGGAGTGATGAGTACAGTTTCTTTGGACTAACTGCCATAGAAAGGGCAAGTGCTCAGCCCCCGGCTCACTTGCCCTAAGCTCACTCGGAATCCTGCCAATATATTGAGTTATTTTTTTTACAGTAAGGGTTAAAGCTTCATGAGCCACATATTGCTTCTGTCCTTTCTTCTCTGGTTGCTATTTTGGAGTTTTCTTCTATCCATGCCATTTTTAATATATTCTTCTGTCTTGCTAATGATAGGAAACTTGCTGCTCCATGGTTCCATAAAACATTATCTCATTACCCCATTTTGCCTCTCACTGCAAAGCACTTTGTACACTGAAAGTGGTGTAAGAAAAAAAATTAATTTAATTTAATTAATGGAGAGTGTCATGACTGCTCCGTTATGACTCGGATGCATTTGTAAAGGGGGTTGTATGCATCCGAGCTTGTCTTTTATTCTGTCGTTTTTCCTCCCACCTGCACCCACCAACCTTTCCCAGGAAGGATGAAGTAATTCTAAGTAGCCTGCTTTAAAGAATGATTGTCCCCAGCAACCTGGAAAACCCCAAATGTAAAACATGACTTTATACGGCCAATCAACAAACTGCAGAGCCATCAGCTGCTTCTGCCATCTCCCTAAGAGATATAAATGCCTGGCTGAATACATCCCGTTATAATTCATAATAATGCACAAGATTACCCATGTGAATAACAAGCTCTCCTAGTCCTTCAGTATTCAAAACAATGTTTTATAAAGTTGTTAACCCTTCCAAAGTGTTCACTTCCCCTTTCCTACAAAGTCTACTCATTCTTCTAAGGTGTTTTTCAAGTGCCGCCTTTCAGAAGTCTTCTCCATTGATTCAAGCCCACGGCATTCTCCTGCCTCTAAGCTCATTTATTCATGGGTTCACAAAGTACTGACTGAGCAATGAGAAACGCACAGCTCTGGTCGAGGCAATGAAGGTACCACCGAGCAAAAGACAGGTTGGTCCCTTCCCTCCTGGAGCACATTGTACCTGTACCACACAATTCACTCCCAACTAATGGTTCCCACCACCAAAAAGGAAAAAATTAAAATGGCTCTGGAGAAGGTAGATGTCCCTCGACCAGTTTAACATAGTCTAAGACTTACAATACTAATCTTATTTTAGTTTCTATACGTGAAATCATTCCTGTATTAGGTAGTGCTGGCACCCCTATAAGGTTGTCCTAGATATTTGCACTCAATTTTTTTATATTCCTTCAGGTGACCTTGCATTTCCTAATTCAGTTAGCTCTTGGTCTCAGCTTTCCTAGATCCCCCGATTCTCTGCTTTGACTTCATGACTGAACACCATCTCAGGTCAAATACCCATTGAGTAGCTGCTATGCATCAGGCATTGTGCTTAGTGTCCTATGGACACAACGTCTAATTTTCACAACAACTTACAAAGGTGATGATGCTATTTCTGTTTTATAGAGGAGGAGACTGAGGCTCATCAAAATAAGGAATTTATCCCCAGGTCAGTCCACTCCTAGGTGGCAGCATCAGGATGTGAACCCATATCTGTGGTGTTAGCCATCTATTATTCCTCATAACCTCAATCTCTGCCTACTTATTCACATGCACAAGAAAAATAATCCCCCTATAACCTTCTCATAAGATAGCTATGATTATCAGTTGAGATTTTTTAATAGAAGGGGTGCTAATAACTCCTTTCTCCTACCTTCTGAGTTCTAACCAGTAGAGATAAATAGCCAAAGCCAAATGGATATCAATGGCTCAGCTTTGTTAACCATCATCTGATAACTAGGTCCCCTAGTAGAAAGGCATTGCAGAATGTGACTTGGACCCAAGGCCAAAAGGGTGATTCCCACTAATGCCCCTCCCTAAATCTAGGTAGGGATCTGACTATGGCAAACTCTGCAAATATATCTGAGTTTATGTCAAAGGCAACATCAGCCTTTCTCTAAAACCCAGACAGCAGAAGAATGAGAACCTGAGAGAATTAGAGATGGACGTGGTTACCTGTTCAATGCAGGGACTATGAACTCTGAGGGAAAATTTTTTCTCTACAATCAGCTGGGCACTCATTCTCCCTTCAGGAAATGAATGGGAAGTAGAGAACATTCCCCCTTCAGCACTTTTCTGTCATTTGGAAGGAAGCAGAAACCCCCTCCAGTAGAACCATGAGTAGAGAAAATCAGAGTTCCTCACAAAGATGGAAATGCCATAAGAATGCCATAATGGCTATCATTTTCATATCACTTTTTCATGACCACTCCTATTACACTCTATACAGTTTTATATTTTATTGCTAAATAATTAGCTATTTTTTATCTGACTCTCCTATCAGACTAAATTTCTTCACAAAAATATTTTTTTTATTTAACTTGAAATACCCATGTCTAATACCAACCCTATAGCATAGTAGGCATGAAATAAATGCCTGTTCAGTCAATAAGTGAATGGATCAGATTGGTATATGAACACCAAAACTCCATGGAATGAATCATCTTTCAATTATAAAGCATATTCATATTGAAGCATCAGTTTGCATTTTTTTCATCTTCTCTGTTTACCTGTCTGCAAACAGGTTAAACTAGATCCATAACTGTGTCCTTAAATCATTTTTTAATTCCCTATCTATGTAATGGGTTCCTGGTTCACAAAACTGGGTTCATAAATTTGCTATTTATTTAATTACTAGAGGCCCGGTGCACAAAAATTTGTGCACTTGGGAGGTCCCTCAGCCCGGCCTATGCCCTCTTGCAGTGTGGGTCCCCTAGGAGGATGTCCACCCCAGTGGGGACCCTCACCCCATGGAGGTTTGGCCAGCCTGGGTGAGGGGATGATGGCTATTTTCAGGCTGGCCACACCCCCTTTAGGGTGGAGGGTCCCCACTGGGGTGCCTGGCCAGTCTGGGTGAGGGGATGAGGGCCGTTTTCAGGCTGGCCAAGCACCATGGTGACGTAAGCTCCCAGCCTCTCCTTTTTTTATTCTGGGATTTATTTACCTTCTATAATTGAAACTGTGTTGCCTTTAGCGGAGGCCTGCGGAAAGCTTGGCTTCCTCCATCGCCAGGGGCAACCCACTCCTGCTCACTCCAGCTCCGTGGCCATGGCTGGCTGAAAGCAGGTATCTGGGGTTTGTTTACCTTCTATAATTGAAACTTTGTTTCTTTCAGTGGAACTCAGAGCCAGGCCATGGCAGGCGGGGAACCTTGGCTTCCTCCATCACTGGAGCAAGCAAGCCTCCTGCTCGCTCCAGCGCCGTGGCTGCCGGCCGCCATCTTGGTTGGGTTAATTTGCATATAGTTGCTCTGATTGGCTGGTGGGCGTGGCTTAAGGCATAGCGAAAGTACAGTCAATTTGCATGTCTGTCTTTTATTAGTATAGGATGCCCTTATTCAAAAAAGAAAAAGAATTTAAGAGAACATACAATATAGTAAAATAAAAATCTATTACAATTAAGTAAAAAAAAATGAGGCAAAGCCACCAATGATTTTTTTCCTTTACGTATAATATTTTTATGGGGAGCGCTCATCTCTCTACTTTAGTGTCAAAATAGCATGGCGAACAACTTTTCAAGAACATTTCACAATTTATTCATAAACAACCCAACAACTTCTCAAAATAAGCTCAGGCAATGTTTACAGAGGCTGGTAGTAAGGTAACATAATTCAGCCTTGGTAGCTATTAGCAAGTCTAGCAGACTTCACAGGGATTCTCTGAAGACACCAGACAGAGATGTTCTTAAAAATAAGACAGCTTTTAGTCTGAAAGCATTAAAAAAAAAAGAAGAGGAGAAAGAGAAGCCAAAGGTCAAGGCTGCAGTGGGTCGATAAAAGCACTGTTCTCTTGAAGATACCCTCTTCCCTCAAGAGGCACTTCCTGTTCCAGATTTCCACTGAAGAACAGATGTCTTGGCAGTTATTAATGAACTTAGAGAGTCTGTGTGGGTTGGTTTGTTTGTTTTCTTTGCCAACAGGTCCAGAACTGGAACTCATAATGATGCTACTTAGATCACACCCCAGTGGGCAATCCCAGTTGAGAAACCCGGAAATGTAAGAGAAGCCAGATGAGTCTTCTGACGCAAAGAGAGGCCTGAATATGTATGTAGCTTGTGTTTGCTACAGATTGTTTTCATAGTACACGAAGGAAGAAGAAAGAATCAAATCCCATAAAATCTTTTCAACTTTTATTGAACTTCCTGAAAAGCTGACTAAGAACAAGGTATCACTAGGGCATTAAAAACACACACACACACACACACACACACACACACACACACCACACACACAAACAACAACTAGGGAACATTTTGGAATTTGCTTGCTTCTACCACCTATTTTTTGGAAAATGAGAGAAGGCAATTCAACTGCAGCCAGGACAATGATGTCAGCACCCTTCGGAAGCCCTGATTTGTGGATTCCCTTTTGAAACACTAAGCAACACATTCTGTTCAAGAGAGCAAGGGGCAAAATTCTACTTATTGTCTTCTGCTCATGGAATACTCTGCCTTCTCCAGCTATGATACTTCTTCACAACAATCAGGTAGCATCTAAAGTCCATTCAGCTAATTACATCAGTGGCCCTCAACAAAACAAATGACTGGAGCACTGCAATGGGAAGTTCACTGAACCTGGAGCCAAAGTCCTGGGAGCCAGTCCACAGGTCACAATGTCCTAGACCAGTGATGGTGAACCTTTTGAGCTCGGCGTGTCAGCATTTTGAAAAACCCTAACTTAACTCTGGTGCCGTGTCACATATAGAAATTTTTTGATATTTGCAACCATAGTAAAACAAAGACTTATATTTTTGATATTTATTTTATATATTTAAATGCCATTTAACAAAGAAAAATCAACCAAAAAAATGAGTTCGCATGTCACCTCTGACACGCGTGTCATAGGTTCGCCATCACTGTCCTAGACCCTCATTTCCTCATCTTTTAAATAAATTAAACATTTCTATGTATGACCAAAAAAACATTGACAAGGTCAAATAGGATGATGTATGACAATGATTCTCAACTTGGCTACTTTGTCCCTCAGGGGACATTTAGCAATGTCCAGAGACATTTTCAGTTGTCACAACTGGTGGGTGGAGAGGTCAGGGATGCTGCTAACCTTCTGCAATGCACAAAACAGCCCCAACCACAAAGAATTATTCGGCCCCAAAATGTCAATCGATATCACAATGGAAAAACCCTGATGTATGTCAAGGACTATAAAGGCACAATGATTTTATTGGTTAGCATTGCATTAAGCCAAAGTAACAGGAGTGGGTTAAATAGTAAAATATTTGTTTTTATCACACAATAAGTAGTTAGGATGTAAGCAGGTCAAGACCCATGCAGTTGCTCAAGAGAGTCATCAAAGACTCATTTATCTCTATATTCCTGCTCTACTACTTTAGCATCTGGCTTTTGTCCACGTGGTTGTGAGATAGCTGCTATAGTTCAAGTCATTGCATCCACATTCAAAATAGGAACCCAAGTAAGGGAGGTATGTGAAGGATCTGTGCCTATTCTGGGAATCAGCAAGAACCTTCAGCTCATCTCTCATTGGTCAGAATTATATCACATGGCACCCCTTAAGTGCAAGGGAGTCTGGGTATATCTTTTATTTGGGTAGATTACCTACTCAAACAAAGTCTATTGGTAATAGAGAAAGCAAGATTAGCTGTTGAGTAGGCAACTAAAATGTCTGCTGCAAAAATTATAATCTCCATCTTCATCATCATAATGGAGAAGGAAGCTAATGAGGTGGTTAAAACAGCAGGAGTTGGTCAGGAAGATGTAGATTAAAATTCTAGTTCCACTATTCCCTCTCTGTTTAGTGCAGTGGTTCTCAACCTTCCTAATGCCGCGACCCTTTAATACAGTTCCTCATGTTGTGGTGACCCCCAACCATAAAATTATTTTTGTTGCTACTTCATAACTGTAATTTTGCTACTGTTATGAATCGTAATGTAAATATCTGATATGCAGGATGTATTTTCATTGTTACAAATTGAACATACATATATATATAAAGCCAGCCACCAGAATGCTGGAATGACTGGAATGGCTGGTTGCTATGATGCCCACTGCAACAGCCAGCGAACTGGACTGATCGGGGCTGGGGCTAGCCGGCCAACCTCCCATGGCCCCTCCCCCTTGCCAGCCCCACTCCCAATTGGCCAACCCCCTCACGGCCTCTCCCCCATGGCTGGCCTGGCCCTGATTGGACCCCGATCAGGGCAGGCTGGCCGGCCAACCTCCCACTGTTTCCTTCTCCTGACAGGCCTGGCCCCAATCCTCCCTGATTGGGGCCGGACCTGCCGGACACCCGTGCATGAATTCATACACTGGACCTCTAGTTAACAATAAAAAATATATTTTTTAAAAAGTACACAAATGACATCAGTGTTACAGAGGTTAGACTTGGTACTTGTATGATCTAACAGTCTGACCTATTGAATGTTCTGTCTGTGTTTGCAAAAATGTCAATGCAGGAATATTGTCAGAGGGACAATACATTGTCTCATAGTTTACCTAAGTGAAGCTCTTCATGTTTCATCGTTAGCACTTCATTAACTGTATCTATTTACCAAATTATTGTTCACAAGAACATTTGGATTGACTAACATTTACAGTTTATTTTAAACTCAAACTAGAAGCAATTATCAAGAATTGTATAAAACCAACCCCAAGTTGAGTCATCATTGGGAACTTGCAAGCATCGGAAGACTCAAGACTGGAATATGTGCAAAGGGGAGGCAGCAGATCTTTCAAAAGCATGCTGGAAGAGCAATGTTTCCAAAATATGACTCCCTCTCACAAGAGCCTACAATGGCTTCCTTTAATCCACAAAATCAAGCAACAGCTCTTTTTTCTATACCTTGGTTCTATCCCAACCACTAGGAATACTCGCAGGGGCTGGGGCCATTCATTCTTTTGTGTTCCTGTGATTGTGTCCTGCATTAACGAGTATATCTTGTTTACGAATCCCCCAACAGAGCCCCCAATGTCATTTCTCATTACCCCAGGATGTTCTCCAATCGCTCAAATTCCTTTCCTTTCTCCTCTGCACAACCTGGCCAGTTCCTACCTCTGTGTCTTTACTTCTAAAGCTGCCCTGCCTTAAATGCCCTCTCCTTTCACTCTAATTCCTACCAATTTATCAAGACCCAGCAAAAGGACCACTTGGCTCTACCGTTAACCTTCATTCCCTCATTTCCCTCTCATTAATCTGTTTCTTTTCTGTCCTCTCATAGCACCAGTAGCTACAATACATGATTAAGCACTCGATGACTTGCCAACTTACAGTATAGGGCTGTCTAATTGTTTCAGCACATATGTTCTGTCTGTGAGTAGACTATAAAGGCTTCAAGGCTATAGCCCAAATAGTCTACATCTTTGCTAGTCCCAGAGGGAGGAGCATGGTCTGCATTATAGGCGCTCAAACATTTCCTCCTCCAATGCTAACCTAGCAAATCCAATCAATAAATACTTATTGTGCACCTGCTGGAGACAAAGCCCTTCTCCCTGACCATTTCATCTCCTTGTTTACAGAAAAGCACCACAGGTGAAAATTCAAATGAGCCTGAGATTAGGAAGACTTGGCCAATATTAACGCTCATGAATATTTAGCAGGCATGGCTCATTCACTGGGCATAGAGCGGTCTCCCTTATAGTCACAGAGCTCTAATAACTGCTGGCATTTAATTGTGCTCATCCGGTAGTAACTAAGCTGCAGAGTTGTGTGAGCTGACAAGTTCAATATGATGGAGAATAATGGTTTTCGAACCAAGCCTCACACAATTCTTAGGTCCTTCCAAGGCAATTTAGAGGCTGCCTGGGGGACATAGGGGAGACTAGCAAGTGGTGATGTGATCCTCCATCCCCAAATCAACTCGGGCAGCTCTGTTCGGAAAGCTTCATATATTGGGCTTTGCTTGAGAAAAATGTTCTGTTACTAAGAATATGTTTAAAAGAAAAGAAAATCCCTGTAGACAAAAGACGGCTTGGAATCAGAAGACAAGATCTTTCCCAGGCTCAGCCAATTATTGCCCGTGGGAAACTAGACACACTGTAATTTTTTCTGAACCTTCAGGTAGAAATATGGCCTACACTGGACTGTTGTGAGGACTAAATGAGGCAACAGAGTATGAAAGCCCAAGGCACAGAGAAGGCACTTAAAAATATTTTACAGGAGAAGAGAGCAACCTCATTATCACCTAGGGTGTGGACATTTGCCGCAATTCTGGTCTTCAGACCAGGTGGGGAATAAGAGACCCCATAAATGCACTCAGAGCAGGGGGCACACCATGGTCAGGCTCACCTGGCAACTCTTCCAGCCTCCAAATCCCTGGACCAGAAATACCCTGCCATGGTCAGACATCCATTTTCTGTTTCCATGGCACTATGGCCTTTTCCATCACTCTATGTCAGTAATTGATTATGTGTACAATTGTTTAATGTCTATCTCTGGTGAGTTCACATCTGTCTTGTTCAGGGCCAGACTCTGACATCTGTACATACCTAGTATTGAATAGCCCTGAATGTGTCTTGCTGAAAAGCACTAAATAATTCAAGTCAGGATACCCCCATGGTGACACTGGGGACCTAAAAAGTATATAAGACAGGATTCCCTGACATTAAAAGGCTCTCTAGCTCCTGAGAATGACACAGATGGATGTGGTTGCTATTGTTAAAATCCATGCCATCCAGAGGAATAAAAGCAGATTTCTATCTATAGCTGTTATCTCATGAAATGAAAAATCGCTGGACTGATTTTCCACAAATTTGTAGGACCTTTTTGGGACAATCTGACTTAAAACACAGGCTATACCTATAAATGAAATTCACTCTGAATTTCATAGCCGAAATGGAGATGCAATAAAAGGACTTTTCATCCAGAAATATAAGCCATAAATATTAAGTTGCTGTGGAAAGAGAAATGTCCTAAATAAAGGTCGCGTGGGTGAATGCCCTGAATTGCACATGGTGCTATATAAATGAGCTGCTTCTCACAAAGTCAGCTCTGCTTGCTGAGTCATGATGAGTCCTTTCAGGAATTGATTATTTCATGATGGTTATTGCTTCTCAAGCAAGGCCAGATATCAGAACTAGCTATGACTCTTCCTCATAGCTATAGTTGAGCACCACCAATCCATCTCTCATTCTCAGAACACCCCTCCGGGCTAGGTATTATTGTGCCTATTGTATCATTGAGTTAAATCAGGATCTGAGAAGTTTGTTGTCCCAATGACAACTCAGGAAGTAGTTCAGTTGGTAGTTGAACCCCAAACTCTGACTCCAAAGCCCTAGGCCTTGCATTAGGTCATTTTTGCTTCTGGGAGATGAGGGAACTGGAACCTGAGACTTTGCAATTTTGCACCAGACACATCCCAGGCACTGGAGCATTACCTATGGGATCTAGAGCTGGAGGCCTAAGAGTCCAGATCTGGGCTTTGATAGCTTCAATTACTGCATGGGAGCCAAGATTGGCAATAAATACGTAAGTAAATAAGCAATGCCTCTCCTGGGAAAGCACATCAGTGACCAATCCTTACAAGTTTTGAAGGAACTCAAGACATATTCTACAATAAGTAAAAACAAATAGCTCTTCTGGAATAAAGAGATAACCAGAGGAAGCCACGGAATTTCTGTAGAACCCAATCTGTCTGCTTCTGGCCCAAAGCACACTCCTCTCTCCCTCCGACCTTCCCCCCATCCTCAGAAGGAACCACGATCCTGAATTGTTGCAAATTTTTCCCGTGCTTTTTAAGTTTCAGCAATTATATTTGCCAAGAAATCCATGTTTTTCTGACAGATTGAAGCCTTGGCAAATTTTATGCAGAAGGAAAAAGTGAGGCCCAGGTAGATGGTTTAAGAGGAGTAGTCTTTACTGTCATGGTTAAAATATACTATTTTCAGTCACACATGTTTTCAACGGTACATTTACCCCACACCCTTTATTAGGAAGCGACAGGAGAACGTTCCTCACCCAGATAAAACAATTAGCAAACAGCAAGACATGGGAGTTATAACTTCCAATACAGAAGACAGGAAGAGGGAATCGCTAATACAGTGAAGGAGATTCCAAAATGATGGAATCTGTACATATGTGTGTGTGTGCATGTGTGACTTGTCAGTTGGAACTATACATATTTACAATAAGAAGAACACTGGCTATTGAGCTAACAAAAAATTTTTAACTACTGAGAGATAAAGTAGAGGGGAAATCTCATGGTGAGACAATAATTCGCTATCTTCATTAGTAGGAAGTCAATAGATAATATCTAATATTGAAAAATCAAAAAATAACAGTGTATATGCTTGAAAGTGGTTGGGGGGTGAAACCAGTAGAGAACTAAAGAAGAAAGAAATGGGACATGGAACTGCCTCTTCATTATAAATCTTGCACCCAAAAGGTGGAATTGGCTAATCTGCAGTGCCCTGAGTTCCTAATTGGGTGTTCTGGACACTATTTTGTAAAACGAGTTGAATTTGAATTCCAAATGTCTTACAGGATCCCTCTTGCTCAAATATAAACCCTCTTGCCTCATCTTTTATGGGAGGAAACAGCTTGTTCTTCCATAGTTGTGCTCAGGGCTGAAATCACACATAGCCCACACTGGAGCTGATTGGACTCCCACGTGATTATTTACAAGTTCCAGTTTTCAGGGTCCCCGCTGGAGCAGAGGTTGGAAGTAGGTTTGTGTCATAGAAGGAAATAAAACCCATGTAGAGCTGCCTTCGTGGAGCAGACCTGAATAATTAAGAAAGTTAAGCTACTTCTTTGAAAAACAAATCAAAAACTCCTTTTTCTGTCTCATTCAGCCCTCAGTCCTCAAAGGGACCATGTGGAATTTCCTTGACCATCATGAAGGAGGGAATACTCGCAGGACCAAAAGAGGTTCATGTCCTGGCTAATTTTATTTCAAATGGAAAATTTTCTCTTTAATGATGGAACACAGGAATGCTGGCATCTCGCAGCTCTCAGCCTCTCGCCTGCCCGTGTCCTCACTGCAGCGTAGTGCTTCATTCTTTCCCCACCTGCAGGTCCACTGACCTCCACGTGATGTCTTTCATCTCCCTACCTGTACCCCTCACCTGTTCCCACTTCTCTTTCCAAGGTGGGCACCCCTGGAAAGCACAGAGATTCTCTCCTACCCTGCAAACTGATTCCCTTGGGGAACAGTTGGTTTGATTGGGGTATAGAGTAGGCTTTGTAAGGAGGCAAGAGGAACAGATGTGCGGGGCATGCACTCATGCTCTCACACTTGGGTACCCAGCTTTCATCTTGATAATGAAGATGCATGCAGTAGACGGGAACAAGTATCTCACTGATGTTCCCTTTGGTAGTGATGGAGGTGCTCAAAAGGCCAACTCCAATGTGCAGGAGTCTGGACTAACTGGGAGTGTGGGTGGCCTCCTATAGGAAGGAGGGAGCCCTCAGCACAGCCCTGGAGGCTGAGACACATGCCTGCTACCCTCAGACCCCTTGAAAGTCCCCCAAAATAACAGAAATCCAGCATCTGGTTTCAGGAACCTTTGGCTTAATTTTAAAGCAAAGAGAACTTCTTCCAGCACAATTCTGGTTCAGATGCAAGAAAACACACAGCATGAAACGTGTGGAGCATTGTCCTTATTTGCTCTTCGAATGTATAAAATACAACCTTATAGACATCTAGGCTTCTGGCATAAATCATCTCTCGCCCCACTCCATACCCTCATCCAGCCGCCTCTCCAAAAGATAAACTATGTGTCACCAGAATGCATTTTATTAGCCTATGACGGCTAATTAAATCACCGAATTTCAACACCGTACTTTCCAAGGTTTGATGGGTTTCAAAAATATTGGTTGTATGAGGCTAGATGAGCCAAAAATATTAGCCTTCTTAGGAGAGTTCATCCCAATGACGCCTGTGGGAGATACATCAGCATCCAGACTGGGAGCTTGGACAGAGAATGCTCACCAGATCTTGCAGATTCTACTCAGCAACTGTTTCTTGGGTGAGTGCACTGTGCTGGACACTCAGGCTTCAGAGAAAACTGGTACAAACCTCACTCAGGGTCACCTCAGAGCAACCACTGTCTTGTAACAAACCTATACGCCAGAGAAAAATGAAATAAAGACTCCTAAAAGTCTCAGAGCCCAGGGGCATGACAAGGAGAGAGCAAGCAGCTCAGCCTGGCAGAGGGAGCCTGGGGCATGGAAGGCTGCTCTCGTCATCATAACAGCCTTGGCAATCCATGATACTTCCAAGAACTCGGGTGTGAAGAGGTGTGCCAGGCAAAGCATGATGGAGGCAAAGGCACCGGGATGAGTGAACTTGACCCACAGGGAAAGGCAAGCTCTCTGAAGCAGACCGCTCCATAAGAGTCAACGAGGGAGGTTACATCGTTGGTAGGGTCTCAGCAGCTTAGTAACTCCAGGAGGCTGGGAAAAAGGTGGATGAGTCTGGAATTAGAGAGCCTCCCGTGCCAGAATTAGACACAGGAGCTTCTCTGAAGCTGATGGAGGCCACACAGGTTTGTGAGTTGAGCTGCGTCCTAGGGTGGGCTGTTTAGAAGGTCGCAGCCCCAGAGGAAGGAGGAACTGAAGGCAGAGGCAAAAAAAGGAAGAACTAGAGCTCAGCTTGCAGGCCGTGTTAGGAGGGAAAGCAAACTCCACCCTCCATTCCTTAAGGAACAAGGAAGTAAAGAGCTTTACTAACTAGACCTGGGATGGGCATTGATCAAATGCTAGCTGTTCAACCCCCTCATTTTACAGATTAAGAAGTCAAAGGTCACATGAACTGCCAGAGGCAGCACAGGACCAGGATTATGTTCTCCAGGTTCCCAAACCCCACATTTCTCAAAGGGGTGCCAGGAGAACTCATGGGCACCTTCTTCTGGCCCTCACTTTTAGGGAAAGAAAAGACATGAGGCCCTCACAGGATGGGGTTTTAGGCTAAACCCTCTCTGGCACCAATGTCCTAAGAGCTTAGAGCAGCAGATGGAGCTCGGTGTGGTCTGCAGAACAACAGCAGCAACAGCATCACCAAGGATCGTGTTAGAAATGCAAGTTCTCAGGCATCACCCAGACCTACTGAGTCAAATATTCTATGAGTGGGGCCCCTTCATCTGTGTCTTAACAAGCCTGGCAAGAACACTGCTGCCTATTAAGGGGACTGCACTGGGAGCATTAAAAAATCAGATGCTTACTCCCCAGTCCAAAGAGTTTGATTGGGCCTGACCTAGATGGGACCTGGGCATCTGTATTTTAAAAGTTCCCAAGGTGCCCAGTCGGAGTGGCTCAGTTGGTTGAGCATCATCCTGTGCGCTGAAAGCTTGCCAGTTCGATTCCTGGTCAGGGTACATACCTGGGTTGTGGGTTTGACCCCTAGTCGGGGAGCATATGGAAGGCAACTGATCAATGTTTGATATCTCTCCCCTCCCCGCCCCCCCATCTAAGCATGTACTTGGGTGAGGATTTAAAAAATAAAAGTCCCCAAGGTGATTCTAACAGTGAGCTACAATTGAGAGGCACGGCCTTGGGGTGCAAAGTCCTGCTGTTTCGCTTCCAGACAGAGCTACACTTGCTTTCTCCTCCCCTCCTTGCCCCCTTGTCTTGCTTCCCTGCACGTGGGTGGCTCCTTCTGCACTTAATCTGTATGTTCAGCCTCTGCAGAACTGACTGGGCAGGCCTGTCAAAAGCTTATGTTCAAAGGCTCCCTGAACATCAAGCTTCTTGTTACTCACAGTGTTTTTGCATTAGTTACGGTTGTTAATATCATCATCAAATCAAATCAGGAGATTTCACAGGCTTGCCGTGAAATTGTATCCGGATGTCTGCAACTCTAGCTGAAGTCCTAATTAGGCAAAGTCACATATGCTATCTGTGAGGAATGCATGCACTTTGCAAGGAAAGGACCTGCCGGTGCTAAAATAGAAAGGAGAGGCAGGAAGAACCACAGACTAAGACACTGGAACCTGGGCTCTGTCCACGCACCGTGTTCCTGCTGTTCATGGAACTCCACTTAAAACCACCTGTTTGGGTTGGACCCAAATCTAATCAATCAGGGCCAAGGGACCTATTGGGACTGAAACTATGTCTCATCCGTCCCTTCAAAACAGTGGTTCTTATCATGAGGATATTTTTAATGACAAAATACTCCTCAGAGCCCCACCTACTGATAATTACACTTTTAACTTTGTTGGGTTGAGAAAACCCACAAAGAAAACTACACTGAATTTATTACCCTTATAAACAAATTCGTATAACTGTTGGATTGAGAAAATCCACAAAGAAAACTACTCTGAATTAATGACTCTTATAAATAAATTTGTATTGTCCTTATCTCATGACTCTGAAGGTTCCCATCTGTGTACTCAACATTTAATTACTCAGCTTAGAAGCAATGCTTGAGGCCTAATGGATTGCAGGGTCTCACTCAGGGTCACCTCAGAGCAACCACTGTCTTGTAAGCAGGGACCCCTTCACGTGAGTAGAGACAATGGGAAATGAGCAGCTGTTTCCTGTCAGCTTTTTGTACATAAATGTCACAATTCACTTGCATCTACCACCAACCCCAGACCTAGAGCTGTTCAACCATCACTGGGCTGCCCTGTGGTGTCTAGAAAAGACCCCTTGACTACTGTCTACGTTTTTCCGAACCACTCCTTCTTGAAAAATAAATCTGATCTATTTGAATTAGTTGCAATTCCTTGAGAGAAAGAACCAAATAATTCAAGGTTGGCTCTTTTTTAGGGGGTAGGGTGGGGATGACTTGAGCCTCCATGTGCAAGTCTAGGTCACACCATCACTCTCCCAACCCATTACCAGCCCCCTAAGGACCTCCCCGCCTCTTCCAGTCTCATGTCCTCCTGCAATCAGAATGAACATTCTAAAATGCAAGTCTGATAGCATGCTTTCCAGTTCCCTACCAGCCTTGGGAAAATCCAAATTCTTGAACGCAGTATAAAAGGTGCTTCATGAGCTGGCTCCTCCTCATCTCTCATCCTCTGCTTAGGACATTGTCTTGTGGCACCAGCTGGATCCTACCTAACCACTCTCAGTTCCCTGTGTTTATCACCATCAGCTTTCCCCCACCCCCCTTTACCTGGCCAACTCTTGCTCCTTTTCATGCCTCATCCAAGCCATCTGCTCCCCAGGGAAGGGCCCTGACCACTACTGGTCTGGATTAGGTTTCCCTCCTAGATGCTCCCATAGCCCTTTGTCATTCCCCAATCATAGCACTTAATCATATCATGTTGTATATGCTTACTTTCAATGGATCCTAGAATGTATGATAGAGTACTAAGAAAGGAAAAATTGACTCAAGTAAGTTGTGCTCATGCATGAGGTGTAGACACTACTGTCCCCAGATAACTGTCTCCTTCTTGGCTGGCTCTTTGGGATGTGTCTACAACAAATGCCCAAGACGACAGGACACACAAAGGCACTTCCCCCCATTCCCTCAGCTCACCCAGTTCCCATTCTTCCCGTCATTTGGGCAGGATATGACCAGCCTGGCCAGTCTTCAGGGATCGAGGAATTGGAGCTGTCCCAGCGGTCAGGAGAAGTTAAAGGAATGGTTATGGTTCTCCTTTAAGGGTTTGGGACCCGGAGGCCTCCCATGAATTCCTAGAACCCAACAGCTTCCACCAAGGGGGGAGAACAATCTTTGCAGAATAACACAGATCTCATATTGGCATGAAAGGGAAAAGACCGGATGGGTCTGTGACACTGGCCCTTTCCAGGATCCTTCTTGATATTAAAACAGAATGTTCTTATGGACAGTCCAAAATAGCACACGTTGAAGAGAACCATCGTCCTCTGGCAATCTAAATGAAGCCTTGATAACTGTGCGATCCCCTCATTATGCTTGATTCACGGTGCTTCAGGAAGATTCACATGCCATTTTCAGAAGCTCTGAATCACCTAAAGCCGTGGTCAGCAAACCGCGGCTCTTTGGCCCCTCGAGTGTGGCTCTTCCACAAAATACCACATGTGGGCGCGCACGTACAGTGCGACTGAAACTTCGTGGCCCATGCACAGAAGTCGGTATTTTGTGGAAGAGCCGGTATTTTGTGGAAGAGCCACACTGAAGGGGCCAAAGAGCCGCGGTTTGCCGAGCCGCAGTTTGCCGACCACTGAAAAGGAATGTCCCAGACAACAAACATGTCTTCCTTTATTTTCAAAGAAAAAATGTATAGAACTGTTTCCATTGGAAAATAAAATGTGCTCATTATACATATTCAAAAATATAGATAAGCATTCATAAAAAATAAATGCAACTCAAATTTCAACACCCAGAAGTACTAGTGTTACTTTTTTTCAAAAACGACAAGCCAAGATGAACTTGGTTCATTTCCTCCAATCATGGGCTCTCTGCAACCTTTTCAGAAGCAATCTGAACCCCACACTGGAGATGTGCCCTGTCGGGAGAATCGAACCTGAAACCCTTCAGTGCACAGGATGATGCCCAACCAACTGAACCACACTGGCCAGGGCTGATATGAGGACATTTAATTCGAGAGTTTTCTTAAGCCTTCCAGCTGCTCCAAAGGTCTTTTGCTGCTTACTTCCTGTGTCTTAGCTGCATCTGGATAGTCCGCCTCCCCAGGTTCATGACCTTCAGCTAAGTGAAGCCGCATTGTTTTAGAGTATCTGTAAACTGCTCTTTAGTGATGTCAGCCAAGGGGAAAGATGCCATCCTGAGATAAATACCTTGCCTAGAAGAGGCCATGCAATAGACAAGTGAAACTGACCTTTTCTGTGCATTGCCCAAAGTCCTCTAGGAACCGTGTGCATTCCAGCCCTAGAGAGGCTACAGCCCATCTATTTTCTGTCAAATTGGATTTACAGAACTCATACCGTAAGCCCAGGACCATGCTAGGGACTATAGAGAGGATAAGCCACGCTTTTGTTTTTCCTCTGGGAGCATTTATAGTCTCTTTTAATGACAAGATGTTTATATTAAAAGCTCTGAACCCCCAAACTTCAATTCCCCACCCTATTGATGTTCACACACACTTGCGTTCACAAACAAACCTGACCCACCTTCTGGAGAAGCTGACGAGGCAGTTCAGCGGCTCCCTGAAAATAATTCAAGGGCTTGGAAAATGATGAATTGTGTGCAGAAATGGGTCCTCGGGGCTACAGAACCAAGGCATGAGGAAGCGAAGCAAAGCTGGAGAGCATCCTTCTTCCTCTAAAGATAAGGATGACATTGTCAGGTCAGGATGCAGACACACAGCTGAGTAAAGCCGGGAGCTCCCAGGGCCATCCGACAGCGTGGTGATGATACCACCTCCTGCCACAAAGGTGCTCAGAGGCTCTTTACAAACTTTTTAAAGGTTTTTTATTTTTTTTTAATCCCTGCTATCTCCATGCAAGTGGGGACTGGTATTCCCATCTCTGTAGTAGAGATCATGAGAGTCCAACAAGACTGGAAGCAAAAACTGGACACGCCACCAACATGCACGTTTTGACCCAGCCCCCTCTTCTTCCTCCAAACTCTGGCTCTACTTCACACTTATTGCCTGCTCCGGCAAAGACAGTCAGTGCTCATGACATTCTCCATGTGCCCCCAATTCCAGCAAATAAACGATTGCTTCGCTTGATGCTGAAAGCTCAGCTTCTGTACAGCAAGTGAGAGCGTGTCTGGGCTGCAAGAGCCAACAGCCTGGACCTGACACATCCCCACTCCCACCCCGACCCCGCTGCCCTAGGGGCCCCCACATCCGGGAACTGGGGCAGCCTCCCCTCCAGAGCTAAGACCTGCCTCTGTCTTCCTATTTCCTAGAGCTGGGAGGAAAGGCCTGACGTCCACCCGCCTGCCCATAGCTCGTCTTTCTCACAGAGGCACACAGTGGGAGGCTGAAACTCTCCCCGCTGTCACTGGTCACCACACCTTGCAAAGGAGTTGCAGACACAGCCTTACCACAAATCTGTCCTTCAGAATAATGACTGGTGCCCATTACCACACACATGCACAAGGCCCTGAGCCAAGAGCTTCACAAGCTCTGCGATCACATTATTACAGCTGAGGGAACAGGGACAGAGACATGCAGCGACGTGCCCATGATCACATCGCTAATGTTTCAGTCATTGCAGAGTTACAGGAACTCCTGAAAATGTAAGCTAGGCTCAGGTAGGTATTGCTTTCTCCCCTTGGCTACGTTCCTTCTGCTTTTGCCATCAACGGCAGATTGATGTTTCTGGATGTTTCTAGGGATCAGTTTCTGCATGTCGCCTGTCTGTGGTCCAGCAGGTTGGCTCTGGCCCATCCATAGGTTAGAAGCAGAGTTCATAGTGAAACCAGAGTATATAAAACTCTTGAGTCGTAGCCTTGGCATTCACACAACATCACTCTTCCCACGTGCTGCTGACTGGAGCAGGTCAAAAGCTAGCCCATATTCATGGGGTAGGAAAACAGATTCTACCCCCTAAAGGGAGAAGCAAAGACCCATTGCAGAGGCATGGGCTAGAGGAAGGCCATGAATCTCCCTCAGCTGAAAGTAATGGCACTGATGGGAGCCCGGCAGCGTGGACTCGAGCCCTGAACTCCGTCCACCACATAGTCAAGTAGCTCCTCCCACGCCTGGAGATCTAGGGTCTGTGGTTCTGGTTTGACTCCCCAAGGATTTTCCATCCAAGTTAAACTTCCAGGTGTTAGGCAAACATATGTTCATTGATGCGTTAATAAACAATAATTTACACCTCAGGGAGCTTCTGAGCAGAGACATATTCAGTAGGTTGATGGCTATGGGGTCAGAGTGCCTTACAACGAGCACTTATCAAAACAACAACGGTAACGGTAATAAGCATTGGGAAAGGACTGGTATAGACCTAAACACAAACCCCAAAGGCCACGGGAAGGAGCATGCTCTGCTTTCACCACACGGGGGCAGCACAGAGTCCCCTCCTCAAGCATCAATTGCTCTCCTGCTTCTTGACTGACTGCCTTTGGTCCCTAGTTGGTGGCACAGAACACCAATGTCCACCTGCAAGATTGTTCCCAAGAAGGCCCTGTCCATCTGGCCTTCCCTCCTTCAACAAGGAGGCAGCCTGGGATAAAGCAGTGTTCCTCTCAGCAACTCCATCCTGCCCATCTGAGTCCTGGTGACTGCTGAGGTGAACTTCCCCCTCTGTCTAAACACATTCTCTTGCAGAGACCTCCATTGTCCCAAAGGTCAAGTTCACAGGGATTCATGTGGCCACACGGTCATCAATAATTCCACAGGCCCCTGCATATTTCTCCCTTAAACCTTGTACAGTTTATAGCTACATCTGCACATGATGATTTTGTCAATATCTCCCTGCTATTTCTGCAAGGGTCTATGTCTGTGTGTCTCCCTCATTGTTTCCTAGCTAACATATAACATTCAAGAAAATAATATTGAGAGCTTACCACATGTCAGGCGCAGTGCTGGGTCCTAAGGCTATACGGTGGGCTGGGACCCATCCCTAATGTCAAGTTGCTCATAGCCAACTGCAGATGATCCTGTCCTCATAATTAGCCAAGGACGTGGATGCTGACTCCATCAGAGAGTCCTTCTCTGGTCTCCCTGCACCGGCCTCAGAGGGGCCTCTAGGTCTGGCCCCAGCACTAATGCCAAAGACAGCAGGGCCCTGGGAGAAAGGAGCGCTTGGAAGTCATCACACTAGGCGAGAGCCAAGATTAATAAAACACATTGAATTGCTCTCCTAAATGATAACATTTTTGATTCTCAAGTGGGAGAGAAATTGGACTTTAAGAGTCTCATTTGTCCTCTTCTGTTTTGAGCTGTGAGGCGGCTTCCAGATCCTCATAATCAAAGGGCACCGTCCACTTCCCACACAAATATGGTCTCAGGAAACCGAACCATCAAGATAAAGATTTACATATTTGTCTTTGAAATTGAGAATTTTAAAACTTCCTCTTCAAAAACAAGAATTGTCATGAATTAGTATAAAGAATTAGAGACCTCCCTAGCTGGTTTGGCTCAGTGGCCAGAGTGTTGGCTTGTGGACTGAAGGGTCCCATGTTCAATTCTAGTCAAGGGCACATGCCCAGGTTGCAGGCTCGATCCTCAGTAGAGGGCTTGCAGTAGGCAGATCAATGATTCTCTCTCATCATTGATGTTTCTATCTCTCTCTCCCTCTGCCTTCCTCTCTAAAATAAATAAAAATATATTTTTAAACTATTTAAAAAAAAGAATTAGAGACCTAGCACATGATTAGTTATTAACTTGGGGGGGGGGGGGACATTCTACCATTATTATAACTAACACTGCATTTTTTCTTTAGTTAATATCTCTAGTTCTCTCTATATATATATATTTCTCTCTCTCTCCATATATGTCCATTTTATTGAAATATAATTCACACACCTTGTCTCGGTCTTCAGTTAGTTGGAATGTTATCCCATACACCAAAAGGTTGTGGGTTCAATTCCCAGTCATTACTCCAAGCTGCAACTCATGCCTAGACTCCCTCAGTCACCTTGATCCCACCCCAATGACCTTCTAACAATTCCTGGAATATACTAATCTTGTCAATTCCTCAGAGTTCATTACCATACTGTTCCCTCCAGCTAATAACGTGATCTTCACATGGTTGGCTCCTTTCCATTTTTCAGAACTTTGACGGCATGTCCTTAGAGGACTCTTCTTGACCTCTATTGAAAGCAATATTGTCCTTTAATATTGTCCCTCTAACCATCCTACTTGTTTTCTCCTCCTTCTCTCCTTCTCCCTGCCTCCTTCTTCCTCTTCTCCATCAACATAACTAACATTCATTGGTTATTTCTTCTGTGTTGGATGGAACTCTATAGTCACTTCAGGGTTTATCTCATTTAATCCAATACCAACTCTTGGTACCAATCGGGAATCTTGATTTCACACAATAGAAATCAAGCCCATTTAAGCAGAAAATACATGTATTGAAAGGGTACAGGGTAACTCACAAAATCATGGGGACACCTGGAACCAGGCAAGACTGAATGAGCAGAACCCCAGCCAGGACCCAGGTAAGAACAACCCTCACTGCTGCTGGACATGGGCCACCACTGTGGGCAGCCCTGGACCTGGATACACTCCCGCTGCCTCAATTAACTAGGAGTGTTCTTGTACCTTTGAGGCACTTCCTCGCTCAGGTCAAAGTCTTGGACGGACGCATCCATTCTCCAAGCTCAGACCAAGGCCCTTCCCAAGCTGCCCCGGGGCGGGATGCCATCTGACTACATCAGCTTCCATGACTGGCGATAAGGCTGCCCAGTGAGATGCATGGCGGGTGGTTCCCACAGCATTCGAGGGAGCTTCTGATGCTGCCCAGCCGTAAGAGTGGTGAGTCCCCACACTCGCTGAGTCAGTCAGAACATTCAAGCCACAATTTTTAAAAGTCCTTGCCAATACCAATGCCACCTCACTCAAAAACAAATATTGAAAGACCATCCCTTTGAAGAGGGGACAAATTATGAGACCAAATTATGAACCCACACTTTTCTGTTTCCTTCTGCTGATGAGGGAGGGGGAGAAGTGTCCCCGATGGATGCCCTCAGCCAGAGTTTGCCAGGAATTTATGGTTTCTGGCAGCAGAGCCAGATGCTGAGCCTTACTAATCTTTTTTTTAATTAAATTAAATATTTACTGTTGAAAGTATTACATGTGTCCCCTTTTCCCCCCCATTGACTGCTTCTAGCCTGCCCCCACTTCCCACCCCAGGCCTTCACCACCCTATTGTCTGTGTCCATGGGTTATGCATATATGCACACAAGTTCTTTGGTTAATCTCGTCCCACTCACCCACCCTGCCCCACCTTCCCTCTGAGATTCCACAGTCTGTTCCATGCTTCCATGTCTCTGGATCTATTTTGTTCGCTAGATTCCACATATGAGATCCTATGGTACTTGTCTTTCTCTGACTGGCTTATTTCGCTTAGCATAATGCTCTCCAGGTCTTCCTAGTCCTGCTCCACGAAGTGTGGTCCCGGATCCAGCAGCAGCATCACTGGGGGAGCTTGTTAGACACGCGGGCCCCACTGCAGCCCTCCTGGATCAGAACCTGCGTGTTAGCAAGAGCCCAGTGACTCCCGTCCACATGAAAATTTAACATGGGCTGTTCTTGCACGGTGATTCTCACACTAGCTTGCACATTGGGATCACAAACGACTGATGCCTTATCCCAGGGCCAGAGATTTTGTTGTAACTGTTGCTAGGTGTGGCCTGGTCATCAAAGTTTTGAAAAGTTCCCCAGACAACTCTTTTCATTAAAAGCCAAGGTCAAGAATTACTTAGGAAGATACGATTAAATCCAATGCAGTATACCCTTGGACTAAACAGATGTTCTTATGAAAACTGTGTCAACCCACGGAGTCATTTCTCAACCTCTCCCCGCTCCGGACCCGCTAA
This sequence comes from Myotis lucifugus, assembly GCF_000147115.1. Classification (NCBI taxonomy): domain Eukaryota; kingdom Metazoa; phylum Chordata; class Mammalia; order Chiroptera; family Vespertilionidae; genus Myotis; species Myotis lucifugus. The sequence continues at coordinate 3,937,208 of NW_005871092.1, forward strand.
CGGTCCACTCCTGGAGAAGTAACTTTAGGAGCCAAAGAGCACTGCTTGGACCTGCCCCTCTGAGCTCCTCACTCTAGCTCTGGGTGGTTTAATTTTTTCCCTAAAGCATTCAATTCACAAAGGCAGTCAAAGGGACCCCAGAGATCATGGGGTCCAACCCCCTCATCTTACAGATGAGGAAACTGAGGCACACGGAGAGGAACTGAGTCTTCCAGCATAACTGAGGGTCGGAACTCCAACCTTCCGATTTCCAGGCAGTACGTTTCGGCCACACACTCTGCCTCTCCAGTGAAGATGAGCAGAGGATGTTTGATGCACACATGGTCAAAAGTTCATCACCAGCGTGGTTATTAATAACAACGAGGTTAAAAGCTTCAAGGCCAACTCAGTGCCGGTGGCTCCCAGGAAAGCCATCTTTTCGGTCTGTTCTCATCTAATTATGGGTAGGTACAGTAATTGGAAACAGGCGATATCCGATGGGCAGGGTTGCAGGAAATGGAAACCTCTCATACAGTTCTGCCTGGGAAAAGTCAGCCCCCACTATCCCCTGCAGCTGGGACGCGCTCAGATTTGCCCTGGGGAAAAGGAATAAAGGGGGTGGGAAAAACGGGCTTAAAAGACAAGATCACCAAGGTCTGGGAGAATTATGGTCCCCCCAGGAAAGCCATGTGCTGGGCTCCTGTGCTGGGGGGCGGGGTTGGGACTCTGGGCTGTGTCAGTTTCCTGGGGACTGTTACTATGTCAGGGGTAACGCACACCCCTGCTGGCTGTGGTTTGTGATCTTGAAGTTACACTGACTAGGTACTAGGTGCTGAACTAAGTACCCACTGATATGGCCCCACTGACTCCTGGCATCCATTCCATGAGGTAGGTGCCCCCCTTTGAATAGAGGAGGAAACTGAGGCTTAAAGTGCCTGGATCTCTTGTCCACAGTCCCACAGAGGAGGAGGAGCCAGGATCGGGGTTCAAGTCCATTGGAGGCCAGAGCTCTCGCATCCGTTATGCTCCACGGTCTGTCCCTTGTGGTTGCACAGCCTCCGTTCCTCGTCCAGACCAGCCTGGTCCTCGCAGGGGGAGGGAAGCAGGAGCACCAGGCTCCCGGGAGCTGAGGGGCAGACTGGGCAGAGGACAATGGACGTGGACGGGAGAAAAGGACACACACGGAGTGAGCAGGAACGGTTGTGTCTCTCCAATGCTCTCCGAGTGCCAGCCACGTGGGTTCAACAGACCCAGGAGCTGCCAACCCAGGCATCTGCCGCAGGCCGTGGTCGCTGCCGTGGGGCCGAGGGACCACCGCCACCGTCTGTGCCATCTGGCCTTCCGGTGGCAGAGATCGGCCGTCCGCGGCTGTGTGTGAGCTGAACAAGTCTCCAGCGGGTACCACTTAACAGGCCCGTGGCTCGGGAGTTTCCGAGCTGGATTACTCGCAGCCCCAGGCTCGGGAGCCAGGCTTTGGGCAGAGTTGCAGGTGGTTTCCCGTGGCTGCCATCAGCCTCGTTAGGAGGACCGATCTTCTGCGGACGGTCATTTTCCCACCTGTGCCCACCAGTGGGGATGCCAGCACTGGGGGGCTGATTTCCAATCCATCTTTTTCTCCCCGCGCCCCCCTCTCTCTCTGCATTTTCATTCCAAGGCAACTTTCTCATCAGTTCAAAACTCCATACTCCATTTTGTTCCCTTTTCTATTTTTTAAAAATATATTTCTTTATTGATTTCAGAGAGGAAGGGAGAGGGAGAGGGAGATAGAAACATCAATGATGAGAGAGGAGCATTGATTGGCTGCCTCCCGCATGCCCCCCACTGGGAATAGAGCTCAGGCATGTGCCCTTGACTGGAATTGAACCTGGGACCCTTCAGTCCAAAGGCAGATGCTCTATCCACTGAGCCAAACCATCTAAGGCCATTTTGTTCCCATTTTTAAGTCCAATAGGGTTGGGAGATAAAGACCCTGTGCCCAGGTGTGACTGCCAGGACATGAAGTGACAAAAATACACAGAAAACATTCATCTGTCCCACCCTCCTGCGGGGGGTGGGGGGCGTGTCCCTGTGTGTTTGGGACATTACTCAATTATACCCACGCATGCAGGCCCCACCTGTGTCCCTGGAAGGAGTCGGAATTTTATCCCAAGGGCAATGGAAAGCCATCGACAGTTTCAGCAGAAAACTGATATGATTGGAGAGACTTCCATCTAAAAAGCATCACCCCTTGCCAAGTATCATACTCAGAACCCTGACCTTCTGAGTATTAACCAGAAGGTCAGGGTTTGATTCCAATCAGGGCACATGCCCAAGTTGTGGGCTCAATCCCCAGTAGGGGGTGTGTAGGAGGCAGCTGATCAATGATTCTCTATGATCATTGATGTTTCTATCTCTCTCTCCCTTCCTCTCTGAAATCAATAAAAATGTATATTAAAAAAATAAAAAGCATCACCCCTCTTAAAGTTGTTTGTGAAACGTGGACTATATGGGAGTCAAGGTGTCGGGGACCAGTAAAAAGGCTTCTTTGAGGAGCCGGGAGGTGGCGGGGCCTGGGCTGAGAGGGTGGCCAAGGCGATGGTGAGCAGAGGGGCATTCAGATGCGCAGGGAGAAAGCCCCCGGGCCTCGGAGGTGGGTTGCAGGAGGAGGAGAGATATTGCACGAGGACGACTGTCAGGTTCCCCACCTGAGCAGGTGGGTGGGGATGGGCTCCAGGTCCTCCCAGCTCTGAGAAGCTACACGTCTGTAAGTGAGGGAGACTATGGGGATGCGGCACGTGGGTAAGTTCCAAAAAGAATCATCTAAACCGCAGGTACTCACACCACCCCTGCCTGTGCACGCCTCGGTCAACCTTAATCAGGCGCCATCTGTGTGCGCAGCACAAAGCCAGGATTTTAGGCCTCACCTGATGGAGTGGGCAGTCTCATGAGACATCAGGAAGGTGAGTGAGGTCCCAGGCCTCCCCTGTGCCCACGCTGCTCTGCTGCCTCCACCCCATCGTCCCAAACAGAAAGAATCAAAGGGCAGCGAGGGGAGGCAGAGGCTGCAGAAGGACAGCGTGACCCACCAGCATCGGCTATGGCTGTGGGAAAGCTAGGAAGATTTGAAAAGTTCCACTTTAAAATAAAATAGAACTGACACCCTTATTTTCATTAAGTAAAAGCTGGGTCAGATCAAGTGATTCGAACGCCAACCTGGCAGAGAGCATGGGGCGGGTGGGGGGGGGGTTCTCCACTTGGATTTTGCTGTCTTTCTAAGAGGAGAGACCTGGGGGAGGCGTGAACCTTCCCTTCTTCCTGCTGCTCACGCAGGACCCCAGCTGCGGAGCCCATCCTGCAGGACCAGCTGGGCCCCGGGCGACCCGCCTCCTCACCCGTTCCCTGTCTCCCTGGGCACCACCAGCACCCGACCCAGCAGCTGGCCAGGAGCCGACACCCAGTAGTCACGCAGGTCCACTGGATGTGATGAGCTCCCATGAGTGCAGGGCCCAGCTAGGCCTGAAGGGCAGACAAAAGGACATGACAAATATGCCACAGACAGGTTCTCTTTCCCAGGAAACTCACCATCCAGGGGGGAGGCCAGAGGCACCCCCAGGCTCCTGGGCAAGCAGACCTGATTACACACCCTGGGGCAGCTCGGGGAGCCCCTCTGATGTTCATCACGGCAGGCCAAGGTCCCCAGGGCTCTGGCTAGGGGGTCTGCAGTCCCCAGAGCGGCCACATCTGAGCAGCACATGGGAGGAGGGGGTGCAGGGGGGCACCAGTTACAGGCACTACAGTATTTCTGAGGTTCTGAGACACCCCAAAGGTCTCCCACTATCAGCAACGTGGAAGCGGTCACCTGCCCTCCAGGCGCACCGAGGCTGCAGGCGCCCTCTAGTGGATGGAAGGGCCCTGCGCCCTGGGCTCCACCTGGAGCCTCCAGCTTTCTGACCTGCTTCCCTGTACCCAGAGGGAGGATTAGTTCCAGAGAGGCACCCACTCCAGGGCAAAGCTATGGAGCACAGGACACTGCCTTCCAGCTTCAGCATCCCTCTCCTCGCCCCTCCTCAGCGTCTCCCCAGCTCCCCACAGATCCAGCCACAGAGTTACACGTTCCCCCTAGGCCCTTGCCAGCTTGCTCCGTGGATCTCAGCTTCACTAAGGCACACACGTCACACTGTAAATAAGACTCAGTGTCCTTGTCAGGAGGGAGTCAGCCCCCAGCTGGCAAAGCCCGGTTAGGAGAGAAGTGCCCATGTGACTGAGGCTTCCAGGAGGCTTCTGGGCGGCATGGGGGGGCGTCCATTCTCCCCTTCTGCAGGGCACACCCAACTGTAGGACTCCTGAAACCCTTGGCACCCCACTTGCCAGAGGAGACGTAGGCAGAGGGACCAGCAGGGGAGGAAGAGGGATCGGCTCTCCCTGCTTCAGCAATAGCAGCGGGGGTCACACGGGCTTAGAGTCCCGGCACAGAGCAAAGGAGGAAGCCACGGCCCGCCCTGGCCCCGTCAGTCACCCTCTGCCACCACTGCAGCATCCCTATGTGCTCCTAAGACAGCTGGTGGCAGGCAGCGAGGGGCCTGCCTCACCCATTGGTACCTATATTTCCAACAGTATCAAAGCTTTACGTATGTTTGCCAAAGGGAGGCCACTCCAGAAAATTCTTTTTAGTGACGCTTTGGTCAATCAAGCATAGTCCCTGCACTCAAGGAGCTTTGAGTCCATCAATGAAATGTGAAATCAGTGGCCCACGCCCACCCTGCCCCTCCCGTGCCCACACAGAGCAGGCTGCTCAAGCTGTCACTTTGCCACTGGACTTGGTATTCAACGTGACTCTGGACCCCATCCCTTTGTGATAAGGAACACCTGCCCGTCCATCTCCAGAACATACCCAATCCACCCACTCCCCTCCCTGTCCCAGGCGCCACCACTCTCTCTGCACTGCAGCTGCATTGCTTCCCCTTCCCGCCAGGCCACTGTGCACACCCTTTAAAACGCTGGTGCCCCCATGGCGTCCCTTCCCTGGCTTCCCTGCCTGTGCTCTGGGCCCTCTTGGCTCAGCTGCTGGGTCCCAGCCTCCCGCCAGCTCCTCTCCCATCCAGTAGGGGGAGAGACTCTCCCTGTCCCCCTGTAGGAAGGACCCACTCTCCCTGGCCCCTCCCCAAAGCTGGCTCTTTCTCAGCCTTCCCTTTGCTGGGAGAAGACTGCCCCAGCCCACATCCCACAGTCACACCCTACAGCCACCCGCCCCCCCCCCCCACACACACACACACCTCCACGAGGCTCAGCCGCTGCCCCCAATCACAGTCAGCACTCCGTGTGCACTCCTGTCTGCTTCTCGGACCCGTCCCACAACCTAGAACGGGAGCTGCCTGAGAGGCAAGTGTCAGTACTGTTCATTGAGGTACCTCCAGCCCCTTGCTGCATACAGTCGGCGCTCAATGAATACTGCAATGAATGAATAAAAAAGTTCATGGAATGAGAGCTCAACAGAAGGAACAGTAGCCTCCAAGTGACTCAAGGCCAAAGGTGGTGATGAACTGCAGCAGCAAAGGCACAGAGGAAGGGAGGGGGGCGTCTGAGAAGCCCCGAGGGGTTGGGTTTGACGGAGATGAACAGCGACAGGGCGTCATCATGGAGGCCTCAGGGGGACACTAACAGAGGGGCAGGAAGGCTCATGGAAGATGGACTGTAAGAGAGAGGTGGGTAGGGGGACCAGAGAGGAGCTCACCCAGGCATCCCAGGGAGATGGAGATGAAGAAGACAGGAGACCTGGCCCCACGGCTGCCCCTTAATTCTCAGCTTCCCCACTTCTTCTCTTCTCTTCCCTTCCCTTCCCTCCAGTTGGAGGATCCATCCTGAGGTCTCATTTGTCCGCGAGAAGCCCCACTGCTAAGGAGCACCCCAAGGCCCTCCTGAGAAGCACACTTCAGTCCCCTGGTCTGGGCCTAGAAGCCCTTGGTGGAGTTCTGGCGCCACCTCGTGGACAGAGCTGGAATGCGCGGCGTGGCCACACCCTGCACCCTGGGGCAGGTGGGCCAGATTCAAGCAAATTCGCCTCTGAAACCTCCTGGTGCCCAGAAGGCTGAAGAGGCCGGGGAAGCACAAAGCACTCGTCCTGAACCCAGCTGCCCCCGTCCCCAGGGTGGCTCGCACAGCGTCTGTCAGAGAATTCCAGAAACCCTGGCCGAGGGAGCCAGTGGGCGGGGAGGCAGAAAAAGCAGAGGGCGCGGCCGAAACTTTCTGAGTTAACGAGAAAGACAGACTCCTAACAGAGCAAACATGGATAAAGCATCTGCTATGTGCCGGGCTTGGTGCGAAGTGTTTCGTGGAGGTTCATGATGTCGTTGTATCCCTATTATGTGGGGGCAGCTAATCAAGAAACAGAGGGACAAGGTGGCTTGGCCGGCGAGTGCAGAGCCGGGCTCCGCCAGATTCTAGGCTGAATCACAAGCAAAAACCATCGCAGTTGCACGGTTAACCCGAAAGACCCCGGACTCCTGCGCGGGACCCTACCTGTCCAAACTCTGGTCCGTTGGCAGTTTGGGGAGCTGTACCCTAAGAAAGTCATGGAAATGGACTCACCCTTGACCTCTGGGGCGCAGCCTTCTTTTCAGCATCCCGAGGTCCCAGTCATGGATCCGTTCATCCAGCACCTCCACGCCCGCCGGGCTGCCCCTCCCACAGCAGCTGCGGCCACTTCCCAGATTGCACACTGAGGCAGATACAGGTCCCGGAGGCGGGCTTTAAATAATGGGGGTAATCAGGAAGCCCCGCCTAGGCCCTGGGGCAGTGGTTCTCAACCTTGGCTGCACATTAGAATCACCTGGGAATCTTTTTAAAGTCCTAATTTCTGGGCCTCATCCTCCGGAAATTCTGTTTCTTTGTTATGGGGTGGGGCCACAACATTAGGAACAAAGAAATAGAATTTCCGGAGGATGAGGCCCAGAAATCAGGATTTTAAAAAGATTCCCAGGTGATTCTAATGTGCAGCCAAGGTTGAGAACCACTGGCCTAGGGCATTACCCCCTCCCCCCCTTATTTCTCCCTCCACCCCCATCCCACCACAAATGTGGTGACCGTGGCCCTGCTGATACCATTCACAGGATTTCGGTCACAGGATTTCAGATTTAGAAATGATTCATTCATCGCTTTGGAGAGAAGACTATACCCCCTGATCTGTCAGAGGGGCCAGGACTGCAGCCTGGGTGTACAGGGTGGTGTCTCCCTTGTTTTCCCACAAGACACAGTGGCTTCTCCAGCCCAGTGAACACAACAGAAGTATTCAAAGCGAGCCCAACCGAAGCCTGCCCCACGCTCAGAGCACCTTCCAAAGTAGCTCCACCTGCAGAGTCCGTTTCAATGTGTTCGGTTCTCTCTTCCAGACCTGGACCCACCAGGCTTGCTGAGGGCCTCCACAGAGCATTTGTAAAACACGGTGTTAAAGATCAAGTCTAAAGGCCAGCCCCCAGCAGCTTTAGGACCACCACCAAGTGGTCAGCATGGGGCTGGCACACAGAATAATAAAAATATTATCATATGGTTGGGTCTTAAACTGGCCCTCGTCCACAGAGTAAGGAGAGAAGGAGGGAAGAAGCCACCACTCCAGGTGGGCAGGTGGCAGTCTTACTAAGCAAGGGTCTTACCCACCAGGCTTGACCTGGGCAGCCACAAGACAAGCAGATCTCTGCACCCTCTTGGCAGAATCATAAAAGTCGACGTAGAGGCCTTAACTTGGCTCTTCAGTCACCTGCACAGTCCAGATGGTCTCAACACCACCTTCCTGTCTCAAGGCTGTGTCCTTGAAGCAGCTGCTAGTGCAGGAATCGTGGGCGGGGCATGCATCCCAAGGCCAGGGATGGGGAAGGAGCCCCCCTTTGCAGGATCCTGATCTTTGGTCAACCAGAGGTCTTGTCCTCCCGATGACTCCCTCAACACATGTGCTATTCGCTACTGAGTTTTGGCTTTAACAGACATGCAACAAATGGTAGCAAATTCTAGCCATCTTCAACCTCAAAGGCACAGTTTCAGAGGGCTTCTGCAAACTCCATGTCACCTTGGTGAGCGTGGTTGTCCTCTGTATTCTATGAGAACCATCTCACAATGGATCCTTGAAGAAGAAATTGGGTGGAATGAAGGGAAAGAATCCTTACATGATCCCCACCACCACCACCTCACCCTGTCCTGACAAGACGTACTACACTCTGCCCTGCCCCCAGGCCTCTGTCAATTGACCCAGAGCTTGGAAAGCCCCAGATATAAGTGTGTCACCTTGGCCTAGAGCAGTGATGGCAAACCTTTTGAGCTAGGCGTGTCAGCATTTTTGAAAAACCCTAACTTAACTCTGGTGCCATGTCACATATAGAAATTTTTTTGATATTTGCAACCATAGTAAAACAAAGACTTATATTTTTGATATTTATTTTATATATTTAAATGCCATTTAACAAAGAAAAATCAACCAAAAAAAAAATGAGTTCGTGTGTCACCTCTGACACACGTGTCATAGGTTCACCATCACTGGCCTAGAGCAAGTCTGGACTCTGCCTTAGCAGACGTCTTCAGCCAGCCACGTCACCCTGAGCCTCAGTTACATCCTTGGTAAGATGGGGCTGAGAGCACCTGCCCCATGATGCTTAGCACCGTGCCTAACTCACTACACACAAACACCTCCTAGGTGGGAGCACGTCTAGCACGTTGTTTTCCTGGAGCCAATGAACTTCCTTCCAGATGCACAACATGATGTAATTTTCCATGTTCCACACCAACACATGGATGATCTCTACTTCACTGGACGGGAGCTAAACATTCTGTTTATTTATTTGTTCACATTCCACTTGGTTGGTGGTCATGGGACTGAAAGTCAAACATTGATGCTCCTGTCCGAGACAGACTGTGGGAGCAGGGGATTTTCTCTTCTGTAAACTTGAGGGCTGGATCCTCGGTGACTCCTAATTTTACTTTCAGAGCGAAAATTTGTCCTAAATAGGAAATAGTGACAACCAAATACCAGACGGTTGCAACCCTTTCACACATACCAATCGCTTTCATTCTGCCTGATTTCTTCTTCAATAATCCGCTGTGAGGCCATCTCCATGCAACACAGGGGACAACTGTGTTCACTGAGGTGGCGTGACTAGCTCAGGGTCTTCTTCCTACACGTGCACAAGGTAGTCCAATTCAACCCTAGGTTTGCTGCTCCCCGAACTCCATGCTCTTTCTGTTATACTCCTTTTATTTAAAATAACAAAAACGGATTGGAAAGGCTATATAAAACTCACACACAGAAAACTTGAACTAGACTTTCTTTTCATAGACCGAGGGCTGGGAAGCACCCAGATGACAAGTCACACATTCAGGAGGCTGTGCTGCCAGCTGGAGAGATGGCTAAGCAATGAACAGGTCCCAGACCACAGAGTCCCAGTGTAGGAGCATCTGGACGTTCATCGAGGGGTCCAAGCACCGTTGTCTTAAAGCTCAATTCGGTCAAGTGAACTTGGTGGCTTTAATTTTTCTCTGAGAAGAAGCCAGTTTGGAAAAGATATTTATCACCCCCTCCCCCTCCCTTGTTTCCATTTCCTGAATACACAGTGCAGAGCTGCGAGCCTCCCGTTTTTGCCAAGGAAATGTGTCTAGAGCAGGGGTTCTCGAACTTGGTGTGCATTGGAATCACTGGGGGCTTATTAAGGCAGATTGCTGGGCACTGGGGTGGGGCCCAGAGGATCTGCTTTTGCAACAAGTCCCCAGGTACGGCTGATGCTGCTGGTCTGTCAATCATGCTTGAGGTCAATCCCTCCTCGAGATGCTCATGATGATTGTCCTACCTTCTTACGAGGAGACAGGCAGCTCTCTTCCCACCCCCCATGCACACCTAGAGTCACACAAGTACAAGTGGGGGTGTTTTGCTCACCATTGCAACAGCGGAGAAATGATGAAGTGTGTGAATGTGGCCTCAAATCTTCCCAAGGCACGAGAGGAGGTGCACATTGTGGGGGTCTGTGAAGGGGAGACATTCGGGGGGAACATCTGGACTGTTTCTCTGCTGTCTCCCAATATGAGCCAAGATGGGCCCAGAAGCAGCAGTTAGATGTTTATAAACATTCCTTACAGGTAAATTTGAAGATGGTTCAAGTTCTCAGGTGATAAACACGAGGGTGTATGTGTATATATGCATGTATGTGTGTTTGTATACATATCATCTATTATCCAAACCTACCCCCCTTTGAGAGCAAAGGGATCATTGAAGGCAGACAAGGATGCAAGTGTAGGATCAGCCCACTTATAAAGACCCCAGAGAGAAGCAAGAGAAGGTACGTATGTCGGTTCTTGCTTTATGCAGCCATCTCATGTCTACTGAGTTCTGTATCTCAGCTTTGTAAGTCAAGAGCTCTCAGTAGGTGTTTGAGGGAAGGTTCTTCTCCCTCTAATTTTCAACTAACCTGCAATATGAAGGGGCAAGGCATTTTCCCAGAAGGCCAGAAGCTGATTTTGCTCACTCATTTATTCTAATCCCTTGGAGTCATAAGCAGCTTTTACACTGGTACCAAGCCCATGGACAGGGGCAATCCTGGCTTGTTTTGACACAGGCTTTCCTTGACATGGGCAAGGCATTGAGCTGGGCATCAAAGGCCGACTCGGATGCCCATTGGTGGTTAAACATCACCCAGGGGCCTCCATAAAGCCTTGCTTCAGACTTCAGCCCAGATGAGCATGTCAGCCTTCCCCCACCAGTGGATCGCCCCTGGAAGGGGCGCCGTGAGCAGATCCCTCCTTAACCACTGGCAGCGAAGACAGAAATGGCCCAGAGAAGCAGTTTACATGATCCACATAGTTTGTTGTGCCGATATGTAAACATTTGTTGTGCCGATATGTAAACATTGGGGGTTTTCATATTAAACAAAATAAAAAAAAAGAGAATCCAGCACCACCACCAGGACCGTCTTGTAAAGGAGAGGAGGCGAGGAAGAGCTGGAGAAGAAAGTGGTCTGGACGTCACGGCTGTTGAGACAACAGGCAAGAAAACACCCTTTTGTCAAGAAGAAACATTAGAATTTTACTAGGCACACGAGTACCAGACAGACTGCAAGGTGTTGGGAAGGGGAAGGACTAAATTAGTGAGTACAGGACTAAACATTAGACTAGGCTTCAAAATTAGTATCTACTTAAAGAGAGTGGCCCTAGTCGGTTTGGCTCAGTGGGTAGAACGCTGGCCTGCAGACCTAAGGGTCCCAAGTTCAATTCCAGTCAAGGGCAGGGGCCTCGGTTGCAGGCTCCTCCAGAGCCCGGTTTCCCACTAGTAGTTGGGGCGCATGCAGGAAGCAACCAATCCATGTGTTTCTCTCACATCGATATTTGTCTTTCCCTTTCCTTTCCACTCTCTCTAAAAATCAATGGAAAAATATCCTCGGGTGAGGATTAAAAATAATAATAGAGAGAGTGGTCATAAAAGTTAGAATTTTGGTATAAGGAAAGGTCATGTTTGGGGACAGCAAGAGAGTTGCTAAAGCAAAAAAAAAAAAAAAAAAAAAAAAAATTGAGTGAGTGGGCCAAAGGGTGAAGGCATAGTTACGGTAATGACATCCCAGAGGAAGTCAGAGGGGTTCGAGTCCAAAGTTCAGGGAGAGAGGCTGGCAGAGAGCCATGCAGTGGTCTCGGGTGTTAGGTTGCCAGGCACCCAAAGGTCACAGGCAGCATCACTGGGCACGTGTTGACCAGCCCTGCCAGGGTTCGCTCACTTGAGAGAAGGCTGCATCTGAGTGCTTTATAAGGATCCACAGAAAACAGTGCTTTAATAACATGCTTGCCTTACTTAAACTAATATTTTTGAGCAATTACTATGAATTAGTAGGAAACCCTGAACACTTCAGTACATATTTTCATAAACTTTATAAAACTATGACAGAAGCACCGAGTGTAATGGAGTTTTTATAGACACCCAAAGAACGTATCTGTGACGTGAACATTTATCTTCTAAGTGGAGCAACAGCTGAGACGTAGCTATATACCTACCTCCCCGGTGCTTGATCACCGTTCCAGAGCTCTGAGTCGGTAATAAAGCACTCACTGAAGGCTCGTAAATTTATGTAAGAGTAAGAGAGTTTCTTCTAATGCATTTTAATAAAGTTGTGTGTGAAGTCAAACGAGACATTGTTTGTATAATGAATACATGTAGGGACTTTTAACTACAAATGCAGACATCAAGAA
>NW_005871092.1:3949469-3975738 GCF_000147115.1 Myotis lucifugus
ACTACAATTCTGTGCTTCTTACAATACATTATTAACAGGCATAAAAATCAATTAATGTTTCCAAATAAGTGTTGCTCACAAAATCACACAGTGTTATTTCACAGTGAGAGTAATTCCTTTTACAATTCAATGTTTCTTTGTACAACAGGCACATAGTTTAATACCTTCCCTCAGGGCATTTCTGAGCTTTAGGTGTTTAGAAAGAAAGTCAAAAGTCTCTTTCAAATGCAATCATTAGTTTGTATTAAACTAAAATGCCAGATGCCAAGTCTCCAGTCCCTAAAAAGAGTGTTTTAAAAAAGCAGATTTACATCCAAATTAAGTTTTATAAACTGCGGTCATAGGTTCTGTCACTTCTAAACACTAGAACTATCTGTGGATAAAAATCTACATTCAATTGTGCAATTTTTTTTTTCCTAAATCTGAATGAAAATCTTACCCCAGTTAATCGCTGTGTTAATTTTGCTACTTTCAGTGAAAAACCCAGGACCGCTGACGGCTGATCTTCCGATCGAAGGACAGGGCCTGACCACCTGTCTTAGTTTTCTGTGCTGATGGTCAATAGGGGAGGAAATAGCCACTAAATATAATACCTGACACAAAGTTCATGCTCAATGCCGGTCAGTTACTGTTGTATCTCCTTAAAGAACTGCCCATCCTAGTGTTTCCCAAAATGTTTTCCAGGGGGAACCAGTGAGCGGTTCACAGATGTCCTGAAGGGAAAGGGTCCTGGGGTCCCGAGTTTGGAGATGCTGGTTAAAAAGGCTGCGTCCTCGCAGACCCTGCGCCTTCACTGCGCTGAGTGCACAGGGAGTTCCCGGAAAAGAGGACCCACGGCCAAACTTTTCCCAGGGACACCTTCTGCAGAACACCCCGGACATCCCAGAACACGCTCCTCCCTGGAGAACAACGGGAATCCCACAGCTGAGCCTGCATTCCCAGCCTTTCCCAGGTATCCCCTTGGCTCGACCGCACAAGGGAGGCTCATGGTGTTTCTGTTGCTAGTCCCACACATTCCACTCCAGTTCTTTCTCTTTGTCTTTCTTAAAATGTAGGAGATCAAAAAGTCCCTCCCTTCTTCTGAATGACTTGGGACAGTCTCATTTTGAAAGAGTGCAGTTTCATATTGTTTATTATTGGGGGTTTTTTTTGTTTGTTTGTTTTGTAACTTGACTCACAGCCTTTCCCTGGAGGGCATGCATTTCAGGTTCAGAGAAATGCAGAGTAAACTGTAATAAATTATTTACAAGCACCTAGTTTGTTTAATCGTACATGGACGCCATCCGCTTCTGGGAAACAATGAGAATAAATCTAAGCAAAACCGGAAACCTTACTGTGATGATGTGGGTGTTCTCGCAACGAGGCCCTGAAGAATGGGTTTGTGCTAAACAACATGAGGGTCAGCTTGCCTGGGTGAGCGTAACTTTGGTTGAGATTTTTCTTCCTTAAAAAGGGTTTGAAGCACCAGTTAATTACAAAAAAGCATGCATATTTATTCTCACCGAGCTGAGTGGCGAGGGAGCTAGTGAACCATACATTGCATTCCCCAAAGCATCTGATTAGATTCCTAGAAATTGAACCAACCGAGAGGGAAAACAGAACCAGAGAAGCTGAAGCCGTGGTCCCTGCTCGGGCTGGCCTGGCCGCGGCTCTAGCAGAATCACAAGCAGGGCAGCACCGTCAGCCGCTAGGAAGTCTGCCAACTGTGACATTCTGGAGAAGCAAGAGGCGGTCTGAGTAACCTTGATCGCTAATGGAGGGGATGAATGCAAGAGTCTAGCGACACGTTTGCTGGCCTACATAGGGAGCACCCAAGGGGATAACTACGCCTCCCCGTGTGTTCCCCCAGACGCAGAACGCCCAGTTAGTAAAACAGAAGCCACAAGGTGAAGTCCACACTCCACCCCGGAGCCGACAACACTGACGGTAGCTGAATGGTACACGAGTTCCTACCAAGAAAGGATGTTCGAAATGGAGAGTGGAGGTTGCAGCAGCACAACCTTATTGCTATGAGTTCCAAATGAGATTATTTCATTCAAAGTGAAATATTAGTCAGTACCCTTCCCTCTCCCAAACACAGAATATTCATGAGATACGATTAGTGTTTAAAATCCAAGCTTATGAAAGCACAAACTTCATTCTCAGTACTTTTGTATTAAATTCAAAGACGATATGCAATATTCATTAGGAGAGTCCCTCATCCCATAATACCTTGGAGAGGGGGAACAATGAGCTGTGAGAAAATGTTTTAATAACACATCTTTAAGAAATCACCAGAAATTACCAAAATTAATGAACACTTATGCTCCCCACTCACAAAAAGGCACCTCTGTTATGAACAGACAAGTTTTCATGATTTGCTGCTACGCGGCATCAGGGTTGAGGCATATAACCCATTAAATTTTTAAAGAACCTTGATTTTGCCTCACAGCTAAAGACCCATAAATGTCTCCAACCATTCACCAGGCATCAGGCCACCACGGAGGCCGCACGGGGGGCACACTGCCCTCCCCGAGTGGGGACCAGGCCCCCGACCAGGCTCATGCACACGCTGTGTGCAGCACAGGGAGCCCTGTGCCGGCAGCCTCGGCCAGAGCCCTTTCTGCCAACAAGTCTCGCAGGCCAAGCCAACCACGCCGGCACAGCTGCTGTGGTTGGGGGATCTCCAAGGAACAGCTGTACCTGTGAGAGGAGGGACCACCCGGGGGGGAGGGGCGGGAGGGGGGGAGGACACAGCTAAGAAACGGAAGTCATTCCTAAATACTTGCTGGTCATTTAAACGCAGTGGTACATTTTTATCTGCGCAAAAGTTGTCAAAGTCAGTTTTCTGGCCAAGTTCACCTTGAATCCTGCCAGCCAAAGGTACTTCCTCGTGTCAGATATGTGACCATGTTATCTCCATCCCTGACCTGATCTAACATTGTGTTTTCATGTAGCTCTGAAAACACGTCCTCAATCTGACCAGCACAGGGATACCTGGGTGTGATGTACACCTGCCCATTCTTTCGTAAAGCACTTTGGGTTGACAATTATTTTTAGAGGAAGATTAAGTTAATCAGAAAATATACCAATGAATTCCCCGACAGCATTAAGTATCACACAAGATTCAGTTCTAGAATACTAGTACAACTACATTTTTTTCGTCCTTCACAGTAATTAGTCCTTAACAGTTATACTTAAAATGTAAATCTTTAATAAACTCCGAAATCTTTTCTGAGATTTCATTTTGTCATCTACTGATTAGGAACTGCAAGCGGAGGCTGGGGGCCCCCAGAGCGTCATCTGCGGGCCGCTGTGCGCCTCGGTCGGGATGGTCACAGGCCCACGGAGGGGAGAAGGCACTTGCTTTCCAGGAGGCCACGTCAGGGCAGGGCAGGCCTGGCCACAGGACGCACCTCCCACCTGGAGCCATAAAGGGCTGAGCCCACCCGGGGCTCGTGCACGCCCTTCACCTGCCGGCCGCTCGTTATTACAGCACCACAAAGCTCAGAAGATATTCCAGGAGTTTCTGCCGGTTACACTGAGGTAGGAAAGTGCTGCTGAGTTCCAAAATAGACACTCTCTTTTGTTTGGTCTCTTTGAAAACCTAGAGAGAAAGTTTCAATTAAATGCAAACAACAACAAAAAAAGGACATTTCCGTCACCAGCCCTGACTGGTGTCCAGAAGCAGTAAGACGTGGGAAACTGCCTCCTGCCTTTAAGCACAAGCTCTGCCCGTGTCTGTGAGCGGGGCGGGGCGGGGTGGTGGGTGCAGGTGTGGTGCTGGTTTCGGGGAGGGCAGCCCGTGCACTAGCCTCTAACATTTATGGTGGAATAAAGCCACAGACAGTCCCTGACAAAGCCCCCTGGTACCTCCGTGGAACCCAGCGCCACGTGATACGAGAAGTAAAGCACGGCTGAGGCTTCTCCTAGCAATACTTATAGCAAAACACAGCGAAATCGGTCAAAACATGGGGCGCCATCAACACCCCCGCTTAGCAGCCCAAGCATCTGGAAACACAGGGACACATTCTATGCAAACAGGTTTGGAATGAAGGTGAAAACCAGTAAAACTCTGGAACTTTCAAAGAAATCTGCACTGGAGGGCCTCGCCTTCAACATGCCCCTCCCGTCCCCAAAAAGGCCTTCAGGGCTAATCCAGCAGGAACGGCTCCGCTCGGGGTCGACCCATCCCAAAGGGGGTTCAAACAGACCGGGTCTAAAGGGGAAGAGGACGGAGGTTAACACATGCTTTTCTACCGCAGGGGCGGGCACTTACCCCAATATCCTTAAACATTTTCACAGCATTCTTCACGAGACAGTATGTGGCACTCTCAGCTGTAGAGAAAGAGTGAGACCCTGTCAAATGTTCAGGCCCAGCAAAACCCATATCCACAGTGAGAAGGGCGGAGGCCAGAGCATCAGAGCGAGTCAGCAGCGGGGCAGTTCCATCTCTGCTGCCGGTGACCTGTGAGGTCTGGAATGATCTGCTGTTTCTTTAAACCTACTTTGCCATCTTTTAAGAAAAAAAAGGGGGAGAAGAATAAGGAAAAAGAGAGAGGCGGGAAAGGGAGGAAAGGAGACAGGAAGGGAAGGAGAGAGGAGGAAGGAAGGAATGGGGGGAGGAAGGGAAGGAGAAATCCTTAAACATCTGCCTTGAAGGGGTTTTGTGAGAATCAAAGGAGACGTGCAGAAATCCCCTTAAACGGCACAGGTGCTTCCTTGCAGCAGTGGGGCCAGGAAGAGAACAAGCCTGGAGGTCAGAAGGTCCAGCCCAGGTCTGCCCATTAGCCAGCTACGTGGCCTGGGTGGCTGCCTCATCTAGAAAGTGACCGATCTAGATCAGATCTATACATCTCTCTAGGTAGAGCTCTAAAAATTCCTATTCACAGTAGTTTCGGTTCTAAACCCTATGTGTATAAAATGCTACCCCCACCCCAATCACACCTCTTACACAACAGACAATGCCGAGTGCCAGCCAGGAGATGGAGCAACTGAGCAGGCCCAGCTGGTGGGAGTGCCAACCGGCCCAAGAGGGCAGCATCTGGCAGGACCCACCAAAGCTGAACCTACACACCCTGTGACCAGGCAACTCTGCTCCTGGATATGCACCCAACCTGATGCGAAACACGTCCACCCAAAGACGTGTGTGCAAACCTGTGCTGAGCAGCACTATTCCCAGGGGCTCTGAACTGCCAACAGCCCAAATATCCATCAACAGCAGAATGAATGAATAAAATGCGCTAAATATTCATACAATGGGCGACTATAAAGCAACAAGAATAAACAAACAACTACATGCAACAACATGCAGGAACCTCACAAATGATGGGACTATAGAGTGAGAAGTCAGGATAATTTTGCAATTTCCCCCCCTATAATTAGCATTCCTGTAATCCAAGAAGTCAGAGATTTAAAAGAAGCCAAACTAGTGGCCTGCGTACCATAGGCAGCAACATTTCTTTCTGTTCTCGTTATGAGGTATTTGTGCAGCCTCTGCAGGTACTCTGGCTCCGGGATGGGCCCGCTGAAGTTATGGATGAACATGGCAGCGGAGCTGTAGGCCTCCAGCAACGGGCCGAGCAGCCTCTGCAGGAAGGTGATGAACTGCTGGTGCTCCTTGGATTGGCTCACCTGTGCAGGAGCGGAGACAACGCATGAGGAGGGACAGGAGCGACGGCAGGCTGACAGGGGACCCTCCCGGGAGAACCAGTGACTGAGAAGATGCTCTCACAGTCACTGCACAGAGCCGCCTGCCGCTGGTGCGCACAGGGAGAGCCTCTGTGGGGAATGACTCCCGGTGCTGAAATGCGCTCTTGTTCGCAGTCATTGACTTTTACAGGACTTGAGATCTGTGTTCATTGAGCAGCTGCCTAGAAGGAATCGTGGTACTTGAATAGCATAATGATGACACACTGTCACCACTGAAAGTAGCTGGTCCTGAGGTTGGTCTCTACAGGGTTGGAAACCTGACTCAACAGTCACTCAAGGGCACAAAAAGGTCACATGACAAGATCACAAGATCATCTCTGTCCCCACTTCCTGGCCACCCCCCCCCCCCCGCCCCGTTGGCCTTCAGCCCACAGTCCAGAGAGGTCGGGTGATGGTGAGGCTCTCCCTGTACCCCCCAAGACATGCATGTTCAGATAAGCCGCTCTGGTGTGTGGCAGCAAGATCATCGGCCCATCTTGAAACTAATAAAACCCCAAAGGGAAAAACTTCTGTCATTTGGAATCTCCAGAAGCCATACCTCCTGCCTGTGTGTGTGTGTGTGTGTGTGTGTGTGTGTGTGTGTGTGTGGCGAACTAGGCGTGTCATCCCACTGCAGAGAAAGTATCCACTTAGGGTATTCAGAAAAGATGGGTCACTATTACTGATCTCTAAAATTATAAGTTAGACAAAACTGATTTTTCTAAATGAGGGACAATCAAACTTCTAAAAATCCAAATTTTCTCCTCTGATAGGATTTGTTTTCATTGAAGGCAAACAGCTGATGTAGAACATTCAGAAGGGATGGCAAGACTGAGAATGGCTCAGAAGGAGCAGCCAGGCCAAGGACAGGTGGGTGTTATTCTCTCCCACAGCTGGTGGGGTGCCCCCTTGCTTGGTGACTGAACACTAACACGCCTCTTTAGGGGCGAGTGCGGGTGGGCACAGGCCTGGACCTGCTTGTTCTGTGCGAGGTCATGAACGGCGCCATCCAGGACATTCACCTTCCTCCATGTCCGCTCTTGCTTCCTCTTCTATTCAATTATACTCAAGCTGAACAATTTCAGGTATTAATTCAACAGCTCGAGAGCCTTTATTCTCTAGGCAGAAAGCACCGCGCTGTGTTGTGGGTACTTTGGCTAAGAATAAGTTACCAGGGTCCCAGTTTATCAGCCTCATTAGCTAGTGGCAACATGAACCTCAAGTCATCACTGTAAAGTCGTCTGGAATTCTTCCCCAAAATACCTTCAGGTAGCAGTCTCGCTGCTCCTCACCGAAATCACTGTCTTCGTCTTCTTCATCGCTTCTCCAGGACAAAGGTTCGGGAAGCTTCTTGTCCCACTGCTGCTCAGCAAGACCAGGGCTGACGTCTTCTTGGTCATCTTGCTATGCCAGGGGACGAGCAAGAGTCAGCAAACAGGCACAGGCACACGCCACTGCCAGCTGGACCCACCACGGCAGTTTCTCTCATTCCCTCTCCACTCTTCTCTGCCCACCACTTGCAAGGTCCATCCATCTCCCTCTCCAAACGCAGGATCACCCGGGAGAGAGCAAGGAAAGAACAAAGGAAAGAAGGGGGAAAGCTACCAAAGACATCAAATAAAAATGCCGTCACCTCTTCTAATTTGATATCTACTTTTCCAGGCCATACTCACTCTACTGAATTTACCAACATTAAAACAAAATCTCAAAAGAGAAAAATGCTATGTGCAAGCTACAAGCACACTGAGAGTAAAACATCTCATCTTAGAACAACTTCAGGATCTGGAATTGTCAGGATATGTTTTAGACAACACCAGTTACACAGAAGGAACCAAAATGTCACACAATCCTGAAGACATTTACTCTCCCCATGCTGATTTTTCTCGTCTGTTCACCTGGATTTGACTACAGATCTAATGTAATTATTAGTTAAAATAATTGGTTAAAGTAGTTGGTGGAAAGGACAGGAGCAAGAAACTAAACTAAACAAAGGCAAACAAAGGTGAGCGATTGATTCCCCTTACCTCTGCGACCGTGAGAATGCCGTACTGGAGGAACCTCCCCACTGTTTCATGGCAGACTTGGTAAAACGTCTGGCAGGGCTGGAAAGAAGAGACATTTCAAGGTCAATGTCATGATCCTATACCTCTTTTAGTAAAAACAGAAAAACACCGTACAAAGTAGCTGCCAAATATGTCCATGATATGACCTACCTCACTGCACTGGGCAAGTCCTAAGATTTCCGATGCCCGCCCTCCTGATAAATATGGGTGGTCACAGGCAAAGCCACAGAAGAGGCCTGGTTCTCCGGATTGGCAGAGCACACAGTGTGGCAGCACCCAGAAAGGGTGCTCCCAAGCTCAGCCTCCCCCCCACCTCAAGGGAAGCAGTCCTTAGAGGGGCCACTTGTCACACCCCACCACCTGTTCTTCTTCTTTACAAGACAATTTCTCTGCAAAAGCTCTCAAACCTTTGTGTAGATACTGTACACAAAGGTGGTGGATGAGGAAACACAATGTTCAATATTCAGAAAAGACCCAGGAAAAGGATAAAGGCAAACCTGAGAGCCTATTTACCCTCTCCCTTCCCACTCCGCCCCCCAGGGCTGAGGCAAAACAGATTCCCCAACAGGCCCAGCAACATGCCTCCTGTGAAGAAGCCCGTGGAGGAGGGCCCTCATCACACACGTGCTCACAGACGTCCCAAGTGCAGGACAGTAGACTTTAAATAGAATATGAGTTCTACCTGTTGATGACTTTGAGGAAAGAGCACTCTCTACTGCTTAACACGCATGCCTCGTTATAAACATCTGCAAGTGCATGGACATAACATGCAAGCTCATCAGGACTGCTGGGCCTCAGTCTCCCCGTTTGTAAAGTGAGGATGGGGCTGAGCAGATGATTTTAAGACTGTTTCTGACTCTTATCATCTGTGGTTCCATCATCCATGAGTGAGCATGTTAATTATTTACAAACCTCTGACCCAGTGCCTTATGCAAAATAAGAGCTCGGTAACCTTGGACCTGACTGATGCAGAATGTCGAGCAGTTGCCCAACACACCTCACGGGGGCACAAAGCGGTCACTGGAGCAGTGACCCCAACAGCCACATCCACACAGTTAACAACGTATTAGTCTGGAGTAGAATGTAAAGCCTCGGTAACAGAGAAAGACAAAGTTGGTTTATGTTTTCATAAAAATGCTCAAGAAAAAGAGAACAGGCAAAGAGTTGTTACTTACGAGAGAGATGGTGCCCTCGTTAGACAGCAGGTAGCACAGGCTGGCCGCCTTCCGCACCAGCTGCTCCTGGCTGATCAGGGAGGAGGCCCCACCGGCAGGCGCGCCCGCACCCTTCTTGTTCAGGACTGCGTAAAGGCTGCAGGCTGAGGAGATGAACGCATCAATGAAGCCGCAGCCTCAGAGCTCCAAGGAAAACCTCAACTGGCTCGGATAGCTTGGACTACCTTAACAGCTGCTACATCAAAAATAATTACCTGCATTTCAGGGTGAATTTAAATAATCCCCTCAGGACTTACTTCTCATGTGTCCATGTGATCCCAACTCCATCCAAGGCCTTCCTCCGGGACCCGTCCCCTCTGCTCTCTTTCTCCCTGTGACCCTGATCACAACTGAGCCCCACCACTCACATCACCACCACGTGTCTGTCTCCTCTCCCTCAGTCTTTCAGCTTCTGGACAGCAAGACACCTTACCTCTCTCCCTCAATCATAAGTGTAATACTATGCCGTAATTCATGAGCTACTTACTGAATAATAGATGCAAAAATAAGCCATAAACAGTGATACAGCAGATTATATTCTTATTTGAAGTTAAAAATAGAGCAACACGTTCCCTCAAACAGGGGTTATCATCCAAACTGAAGTAGACCCCAGGGTGTTTTAGACCCTTGTATTTTTCTATGAAAATGTTCCAGGGCCCAACATACCTATGATGGCCTCCATGATAAAGACGTGCAGGACGCCGTTGCTGTAGAAGTTAAGTTCAAAGACTGATGGGACAGTTGTGCTGGGAGTAATAAAAAACTCATCATTCCTGCTGGTGTGGGTGATTGTGACGCAATTTCCCAGCAGCTGTATGGCATGTATGACCACATCTTCGGAATTTCCCGAGAACCCCAGGTCAAAATCACGGGCCAGCACTTCCTCCTTCATCACAAAGAAGTCCTCCACCAATGTGGAGAGATCGATTCCCTAGAGAAACACACAGAAAGGTCTCAGGACAGGGAAAACTACTTCCCAAAAGGCTGAGAGGCCGTTCAGAGGATTTTTTCTTGCCTTGGCTTTCCTGCAGCTCCATGTCAGCACATACAGAAAGAGGGTCACACCACCAATGCAGAGAAAGGGGAAAAAACAAAAAAAAACCTGATTAAAAAGCTGGTCCCCCAGAATGTCAAGAAATGATATTCCACATCCAGAGAGCACTCTAGCCACACATGTGCTATGAGCACATAAGATCACGGAGAGCAGAAGCCACCATCTGAAAGTAAGAAGTGCTTATTTTTAGCAAGAATTTCCCCATTAAATACCTATCTGACAAATACTTATTGGGTGCCCATAGATACTGGCATTTTTTTTTTGTAAAAAGGCGCCAGTAGCATCTTAGCATTAGTGCATTGTAGGAAGGTGGAACGTGCACTTTTTAAAAATCAAAATAGCTAAACACAAATCAAAATAGCTAGGAAACCATTCGCTATCTGCATGTCAATTAAAATTATGCCTATTTACATTAACTATACCAAAGTATGTCTTACTATTACTGTGTGTGTGTATATATATGTATATGTATAGTTATTTACATTAACTATACCACTCAAAGTATGTCTTACTATTACTGTATCTATAATAATAAAAGCATAATATGCTAATTAGACCAGATGTCCTTCTGGATGAAGCCGCGGCAGATGGAGGCTGAGGCTGAGGCAGAGGCGGCCAAGGCAGCAGCGGCGGGGGGAGCCCTTTGCATGAATTTTGTGCATCAGGCCTCTAATAAATATATATATATATATTATATATATGAACATATACATATATACACACACACACACACACACATATATATATAAATCACAGTCTCTTGAGTTTTTTTCATGTAGATTTTGTCATTGGATTTGTAAGCTCCTGTGGGCAGGGTCCTTAGCTTATATAACTGTTTGTCTCACAGTCCTCGCCAGGAGTGGGCCAAATCTATCAGTGAATCGGGTGTGAGCAGCTGACAGAGCATTCTCACGCTTAGTCTTTAGCTGCAGGTGACGCGGTGGACATACCTGCCTGTGTCTATAGAGGAGCAGGCAGGCCACGATGTGTGTTGACATAATGGCACAGGATTTGCTAGCAGCTGAAAGGCAAGCACAGAGCTTTAGTTGCACTTTTTAAAAAATATACACAGCTGAAATTTTTAAAAGTACCTAAATCTTAAATAGGAGTATTTAAAACTATAAAAGTCCTCTACCACATTCCCCATAAAAGTGATTTATCAAAAGGAAGTTACATTATACTGTGTTCTGGGC
Source organism: Myotis lucifugus (assembly GCF_000147115.1). Classification (NCBI taxonomy): domain Eukaryota; kingdom Metazoa; phylum Chordata; class Mammalia; order Chiroptera; family Vespertilionidae; genus Myotis; species Myotis lucifugus. The sequence goes on from NW_005871092.1 coordinate 3,960,664, forward strand.
CATTAGAGATCACTATTTGTCATATAACAGAATTCAGTCTAAGGTAGGTGCACCTTCAATTGAGGATAATGGAGTTTAGTTACTGACTGACCTAGAGACACCTGTATGGAAATACCAAGACCCAAAGCCTGAGCCTGTTCTCCGAGCTCTACAGCACATCCTACTGCTATTTCTTGACTTGTCCCAGGCGGCAGTCTACTGTAACTGTACTTGTATACTCCTCCCACAGGACTGAAAGTCAGAAAATCTGGGCTCAAAACCTAACTTCTACACTGATTAATTTCACTACTTGGGGGAAATTAATTAAATTCCCAAGCCTCAGCTTCCTCAGGGGTAAAATGAGAGTACCGCCGTCCATGGGCTGCATTAGAATGAAATGGATGGCCTGCCACAGGACCCACAGTGATGCTGCTCAACGTATTTTCACCTCTTCTTTCAACCTGGCCCAGAGGTAGGTCAGAGGTGGGGAAGAAGGGGACATCAATACATTTGAAATGACTCTAGTCCATACACAATACTCTGAGTTTGTAGAAAATTATAATCATATAAATCAAATACGAGAACGTCTGTGGAATAATCTGAACTAGACACCATTGGGGGTTTTTCTGAGATGATAATGAATTCAGGAATACTTCACTCACAGCTGATATTGTCTCCAGTGTATAAAAAAAACAAAAAAAACAGTATCCAGTACTATATTTATAGCCATCAAAAAGAATGTTTATAAAGAGTTTTTTAAAAACATAAATGTATATTTGTGTTACAAATGGAAGAGAGCACAAGACAAAACTGTCAGAAGGATTTTTAGAGACTAGACAGCAACACCACTGGTTACTTGGACAGTGGGTTTTGTCTTTATTTTCCAACTCCCCAGCATTAAGGATGTATTATTTTAGCATCCAGAACCCAAGCACGGGAGACACGTCAGATGTGCCTGAGAAAGAACAGTCTGTCCGGCACAAGGCAGCAGTGGAAGCGGAAGGAGCCAGAAGAGGCATGGAAACTCCACCAACGTCGGCAGGAAGTGCTGAGATTCAGAGCTGAGCGGGGATGTGCAACAGGAAGTGGAGACAAGAGCCTAACCGGGCTGCATACCAAGGGACTGGGACGCTGCCCCAGGACTCTAAAGCCACCTCTACCACATGACAGGACACTGTAATCTGGACTTGAGGTAGACTGGCTCTGCACTCACCGCACTCCACTCTGGATCCCTCCCACATACAGTGTTTGTGTACAACTACCCCCTGAGAACAGCACAGGCTCTGTAGGTGCTGAACCACTAGCTCCTCCATCTGTGTCCCCACAGCTAAAGCCAACTTTACACAGAACGGCCCCTCGATATTTGCTGAATAATCATGGGGTCAGAGGGGGAAGGGACATGCAACTATAAACCTAGAAGCTGCACTACAAGTTAGTTCAAGGAAACACATTCATGAGCAAAAGAGGTAACAAATCACTGTGGCAATACTGTATGTTATTAAAGCATGAGCACCCACTAATCACCGGGCACTATGTGAGATGTTTTACTCGACTACCCCAAATCCCCACCACATCACCTTCCGGCTAATAACCCATCTATCATCACCTGTGGATCAGGTACTGGAACTAGAAGTGGAACCAAAGCACAGCAGATGCCCGAACCCATACGGTCTGCCCTGCACCAGGCCGATCTGAACCGCAAACCACAGAGACGGTTGTTCTACTCACTGAAGAGGATGTGCTCAGCCAGATTCGCGATCAGTCTTCTCCGGAACGACTCCTCTGTCTCATTGCTGGACTCATCAGGGGACGGCTCGGCACCTTCAGCAGCAGCATCATTGGGTCTGAAAAGTTTCCTTAAAAATTAGACTTCTGCAATCCCACTCTTTCACAAAGCAAATTATGATGGCCTAAGGTATGAATGTATAACACACTGTAAATTACTACATATTCTAAATTTAAACCACAAGTAGATTATTTCTATAGGTTGTTTTTCTCCATGGTATACTCTACTATGCCAAATATACTCTCTTGGAGGAAATACATTATTTAGTTATAACTAAACAGTCTACTGATACATCATTTCCAAACCCACTGGCTGAAAAGAAAATGCATAAAGCAAGATACCTCATTTTAAAACATTTAGAAAAATTTGACTTGAACACATTAAAGGAAGGGCTTACTCTCCAAATTCTCTAACACATTAAAGGAAGGGTTTAATATTCAAATCCTCGAAGTTACAACTCATTCTGGATTCTGAAAAATTCACACAGAAAAAACTCATACACTGCACATATGTACAATGTGTATAATCTAAGCTACTATCAAAAAGAATTCAGTTCAGCCCTAACCGGTTTGGCCCAGTGGATAGAGCGTTGGCCTGCGGACTGAAAGATCCCAGGATCGAATCCGGTCAAGGGCATGTACCTTGGTTGCGAGCACATCCCCACTAGGGGGTATATAGGAGGCAGCTGATCGATGTTTCTCTCTCATCGATGTTTCTAACTCTCTAACCCTCTCCCTTCCTCTCTGTAAAAAATCAATAAAATACATTTTAAAAAAAGAAAAAAAGAATTCAGTTCAAACATTTAAAGGCATAAAAATCAAATGAGAACTCCTACCTGATTCACAAAATCAAATAGATTTTAGAATGCAAATAAATCAAAAAAGCCCAAACTATGAAAGCACATCACTTCACCACCCCCTATACGACCAAGAGAAAAGTTACTCAAGATTGGAAGTGAAAACAAGAACATGCATGTTCCCATTACAGTTAACCTATTTTTCTTTGCAATGTGAGACATAACAGATATCTGACAGTTTAGTCAGTAAAAAAATTCCCCCACACCTCACCTTGAAGGAAGTATAGCTGGTAGCAAGGCTTGTTCCAGAGACAGTGGGGCAGACACAGGTTTCTGACTCTGGTTTTCTAAATATTCCTGGAGGGGAAAAAACCGAACAATTACTCTCATTGTCTCACTTACATAAACATATACAAAATATACTCAATCTTCAAAAAGTAAAAAGGGAGTTGTTTCATCAAATCAGCTACGCTACAGAAAACTACTTCTTATATCCTAAACCATCTTCAGGAGCCCAGAATGACCCATAGGATGCTGTCAAACATGAAATCTAAGAACTGAAAATACGAAGAACAGAATGATTCTGAAGCAAAATCATTTATAAATTAAAGGAGAAGATTTAACTTTTCTCACATCTTAAATAAATTATTTGACATTCCCAATATAATTACTGGTAACCGACATAATTATGCTTTATAAAGGAAATCTGACAACCTGAGGGTCACATAATATTCAAAAGAACTTCAACCCAAAAGCAAATCATAACAAGAGAGAGAAGCTGTGCAATCTTTTTTTTTTTTTTTAATAGTAAGAATGATGGGGTTCTTAAGAATTGGAAGCATTAAGGTCAGAAAACATCTAGCACAGCAATTAGAGTCTTTTAGAATAAAACCAGGAAGTGGAACAGCAGGAGCAGGACTCTGTCCCTGACCCCCTGGGTTCCCAACTTCATCACCCATTCTTCTCTCTCTCTTTAACCAACTGGAAAATCTTAGGAATTTACAGTGCCAGGATGTCAGGGACCTAGCAGTCCCAGGCTTCCCACACCACGAGGAGAGCCCTACCCCTCAGAACACGAGGGACCTGGATCCCACTTCGTTAATCAGAGCATCATCCTAGTGTGACTAGGACCCAGCTTTTAAGGGTTGTGTTTTGAAAAACTTCCCCTAAAGGCAATTTAAAAACACGATATAAAATATTGATATCCTATTTAATAATAGACAAACATGGTAATTGACCGTACCTTCGCTACACCTCCCATGGGCTAATCAGCGAGATATGCAAATTAACCGCCAACAAAGATGGCGGTTAATTTGCATATGTAGGCGCAAAGCGGCAGAGCGAAGACTGAAGGCGGCTCCGGCCGGAGCGAAGGCCTGGGTCCCGGATGCCGGAGGAAAACCGGTGCCAGCAGCCAGGGGAAGGGAAGGCCTGTTGCATGAATCTTTTTGTGCAACAGGCCTCTAGTATATTATAAAACAATATGCAAAAGTCTCATGAATTTAAAAAAATAGCAATAAACGTTGAACCCGATGTCGCCCAAAGATAGATATTTACTGTCCTTTGTTAGCTGGTGTACTTTGGTGGAAAAATTTAGGAAATGCCATTCTTGACATAGTCCTCATTTTCCAAGAGAAGAAACTTAGGTGACAGAAGGAGGACTAGAGGCAGGACCAGGGCCCAGACCTGACCCCGAGCTACCCCAATGCTTTAAAACAGCTTCATTCCAACAGACACTCACCTTTAAGGAAAATGGCTGTGCAAAATCCACTCTGACACACCCATAGTTTTTCCGTAACATTCTGATGACGCCTCTGGCTACGCTCCACAGGCTCTCGTTCTTCTTAGGTTTTCCCTATATTCCGATTTTGAAAGAATAACATGGGAAGAAATAAAGCTCACACATATGCAAACATTCTGTTACCCAAAGAATAAAGCATCTTATTTCTTTTGTTTTTCATGGTTCATATTGAAAAAAACAACAGCGAATGAACACGGGAAATAAGTATTCATTGACTGAGACCTGTCAGAGAATATTTAGAATTCATAGAGTCTACAACAGCGGTTCTCAACCTGTGGGTCGCGACCCCTTTGGGGGTCAAATGACCCTTTCACAGGGGTCGCCTAAGACCATCAGAAAACACATATATAATTACATATTGTTTTAGTGATTAATCACTATGCTTTAATTATGTTCAATTTGTAACAATAAAATTGGGGGTCACCACAACATGAGGAACTGTATTAAAGGGTCGCGGCATTAGGAAGGTTGAGAACCACTGGTCTACAAGATGTAATCGTGTCATCGGGAGAGGTGATTTGGTCAATGAAAAACCAAACACTAACACTAATTCATTTAGCACACTATTTACAGCATTCACAAAAACACAACTGCGAACTAATGAAGGATAAAAATGACATAGGTTGAACAGTATTCTGCAGTTCTCAGATAAAAATAAGATGTCAAAGAGGTCACTTATGGGAAGCCTGATGATCACCAGAGTCCAAATACCTAGCATTAGGCAGCGAGTGTCAAATCCAGCCCCATGGTGACCTTTAATCTGACTATTCATTCAGTAAGCACTTAGTGACTATTTAATATGCATATGGCACAACGATGGCCAGATAATGGACACGGGACTCAGATATAACCTCATGAGACAGCGTGAGTGGAATACACATTCAGAATAGACACCTAACAAACTTGAGGGGGAATCTCACAACAGGTACAGATAATAATCTGTGTCGATCACTTAACTTTTAAAGCCTTCAATTATCAAGGGTCCCTGAGCAGCAGATGTGTTCTGGGCAGCAGGCCTGAAATAAGCACCTTGCCCAAGACTTCCACACTAAATAAGAACAACACTAAATTCCTCTGGAACTCTCACAATGCCAGCAGGAATGGTACGTTGGTAAAAGCATTTTGGGAAACTGTTCGGCAGTATTACGAAAGCTGAACATGTGTAGACTTTATGACCCAATTCCAAATTCTTAGATAAATGCCCAACAGAATGCACATATGGTAATCAAGAGTATTGTGGAGAAATGATCAGTCAAAAACCAGAACCCAAACTGTTTTCCTACAATAGGATAAACTATGGCGTATTCATGCACGGGAATACTATGAGAATAAACAAATTAAGCAAATGCAACAACATGGATGAATCACATAAACACCTGCCTGAGCAAAGGAAACCAGATACAAAAAGACCACACACTCCAAAATACCATTTATTGAATTAAAGAATAAGCAAAACTACTCTACTCCTTCAGAAGTCAAGGTAAGTGGTTACCCTTGAGGGGGCAGCAATGAGAGGGGCATAGGGGGGTTCCTAGGGTCCTGATAGTATTTTCTTGAGTTCAGTGCTGGTTATGGGGGGTGTTCACTCTGATAATTCAAGCTCCATCTTATGATTTGTGCATTCTTCTAGAACTCTTATACTTAATTCAGTAAGAAGCTTATAAAAAACATTACTGCCATTTCTCAAATTAATTTATAGTTGCTTTGTCAACAGGATCCCACCAGTCCTTCTGGCTAAAGTTAAAAAAAAATCTGCACATATGCAGTAAGGTCCTGGGGAGAAGCCACACAACCCCTTCCCCCGCCCAGCAGAGATGGCCACAGTGCCAAGTGTTCTCTCACTTCCCAATCCCATGACCATGGCCAGCACTGGCACATCTAGGCACGTCACCTCCTCCGGGTGCAGGTAAGCACCACATCAGCACCACCAGTCGGGCTGAGGCGGGAGACGGAAGCTACTCCCCACACCCACCCTGCCATGTTTCCTACAAAGCTTTAAAACTAGGTAATTCTAAAAGCAACAGACTTGAAAGCAAAGAAGAGTTGGGGTAGGCAGTCCTCTTACCAGCTGTTCGCCATTGTAGTGACCTTCGATGATACGATCGTAGGAGATGCCCACGGGTATTATCAAGATGTCGGGGATGGTATTGGTTGACAGAGTATCTACCACAACTGACAAGAGTCCTGCCCGAGCGCAGGAGGTTTTCCCACTCCTGGAGCGTGTGCCTTCCAGAAAGATCTCCAAGAACTGCTGCTGTCGAAGTAGTTCCACTATGTGCTGGACATCAGGAGAAAGTCACACATGAGTTCAAGACTGCCCAACTTACAGAAGGCTCAGCCAAGTTAGATCTTAGAAACAGAAAGCAAAAGCCTACGTAACTTCACTACCGACAAAATATTTCACTCACACAAATAACAACAGGGCAGCTCCTTTACTGCTGTATTTTGGTGATGATAAAAAGTAATCATCAAACCCATACCCAAGCAATAATCAATCAAATAATTACTCGGACAACAGTCTCTCTTCTTCCATCTACTGTGGTAACGACCACAACGGCTTGGAGGCTAATTAGAGGTGAGACATACCCCGTGGAGCAGAGCTCTATAGAGAACATCCTTCCGTCCATCTGGTGTTTCATCCAACCTCCGTCGTATGAAAAAGCCCCCAAGCTTATGGATCAAGGTACTAGAAATTCAAAAAGTTACAAAGAAAGCTCAAATCCCAAGTTACTTCCAAGCATTTGTCAGGTGACTATAAACCACATGCTGCTGGAGCCACTGACAGTGAGCATGTGGACATTTCCCATTTTCCGGTCATTGCCGTTATTCGTCAGCCTTCAGAACCTCACTCCGTGTGCTGTGGCTCTACTACATCGGTTCCCAGCCAAAGAAGCCTCTCTGACACATCACCCTGCACAGTCGATGCTACAGAGTTTCAGAAGATTATGAAATACTGCTGAATTTTAAAACCCTGCCCAGGCTCTCAAGACATTGACCGTTAGACCTTCCAAAATCTTCCTATGGCACATTTACTAAAAAATGAATGTGATGTTACACAAGCTACTTTGCAGAAATTTCTCAAATAAATATTGTTCAGAGAGTGTTCTGTGAGACAAAGATACTTTTATCAAAGTGAAACGAAGTATAACCATCCTTTCAAATCACGAAACAGGAATCTGCTTCATATTCCTACTCACAGGAAAGAAACAACATTTTTCACAACCCCGGGTCTCTTTCTATAATACTGATTGATTTTTTATATGAACTTGAAATTTTCTAAAACTTAAGTCTTTCTTTCCAAATAGAGTGATATTCATATAAATATACATATATATATGGTATCTTTTATAGTCAGTATAAAAAGGCAGCAGTAAGATGCTCCTAGAGCTTAGTATCACTCTTTGAGAGTAAAACCCTGCAGAGTAAGTTCATATTAAATGTGATTAACCACCCATTAAAATAACTCACCCTGGAAAGTGGTTTGTGACAAAAGAAAGATGCTAATAAACAGGCCAGGCTATCTAGTCTGTCATGTCTGAAGGTCAAGCAATGACTGGCATAGAGTTACCTGACAGGACAGCCGAGTTATGAGAAATTATCAGTGTTTAGCGAGCACTTCCAAGAGATCCAAGTTTAGAAACTGTAGAGCATGAGTACATGCGTTATTCTGCTTACAAAAGAGGCAAACTGTTATGGGCAAGACTTCTCTAGAACCCAGACTTTGCTCTAAATCTATAGCTACCAGCAACTTTCTGATGACTTTCTAATTCCGCTCCCCAGCTTCCTCAGTAATGGGAAGAGGTGCCCAGGAACGTAAACTATTCTAGTCCCTGGAAAAGCATGTCTGTCCTGTGGGGTCATATCACACTGTCTGATAGATTAGTGAGCTATCTGAAGGCGAGGTCTACGAATCTGTTCACTCCTGTGTACCACATAGCTGAGTAAGCATCAGCTGACTTCATGAACGGATGGCTTCTCGTCCGTCGTCCATGTGAGTCTGGTTGGCCACAGAACTCTGAGCTAAGCAATTAGGAAGGAGCTCCTTGGACTGTGAGGCTGAGGATCAGACTTCACAGCTTGCAAACCTGCCAGCCCACTTCTTTCCAGTCACTCTAAAGTCATCCTCTTACTCGCTACAACTCACAGAGCTGACCTTACAGGTATTTTAAGCTATGAAGTTTGAAACTGCAACTTCACTAACCAACAAAACCTACTCCTCACCAATTGCCCATTGGTGATCAGCTGCCTTACCTACCAGTGGTAAACACCTGATTGTCTTCCTCCCACCTCACCCCCTCTCCCCCTCTATTCACTCATCTGGACTAGCATTTGCTCTTGTAAATTCAACTTAATAAACACTCTTTAAGTCGATGCCCTCCTCTCCAACCGCATTACAGTGCTTTTAATTTAAGCCTTCGTTACCTTTTGTGTGAATATTGCAATAGAGTCAGAATTGCTCTTACTCCCTCTAATCCAGAAGGACTTTTCTAAATGCAAATCTGACCATGTCATTTCTCAAGTACAGGATACACTCTAAACTCTTGGCTTAGAAACCATTTTGACCTAGTCCTCACTACCTATGCAGTCACCACCTCCAGCCTGCAGCCCTCCAATGCATCCAACATTCCAACCCTACTGAATCGTCTGCCATAGCCTGAACAAATCATGCTTTTGCATTTCTGCCTTGTCACATACTATCTCTTCTGAATGGAATGCACTTCACTCTCCTGAAAACCTCTAAAATACACACTTTCATGTGATACTGTAGCGGTTGTAGGTTTTTAGCCCTTCTAAATTATAAGATGGAAGTTAACAGGTATAGTTCTTCTTAACTACCTTTACACCACCGCCACCACCCCACCTCCCTACTGCCAAGCCTGATACAGTAATTTGCTGTCTTGTCTTTCTAATTGCCCTTTATCCATTTGGTAAATATTGCCCATAAAGTTTAGGCAGAGTTCACCAAGTATCCCATATAAAACACAGAAATAATGGTGATAGTTTTAATGCTTTTTTGTACATTTCAAAGTTTTCACAATGACCATGCATTACTTTTATAATGAAAATAAAAAAATTTCAACATCATGTCAAAAGGTACAAAAATTCAGAATATAATCCTTTTCATACCTTAAATTACAAAATAAGCTCATCTTACCTGAAGATGGGGATGTTGAGGTTATTGCCCGAAGCAATGTATGGTGCTTTGATGTTATGACAGAAGAGAATGAAGGTGAGCAGCAGATAGTCGATGTGGGATCTATGAACCGGTAGAAATATAAGCGGCAAATTCATCTGGTGAAAGGAAAATGCCAAATGTAATAAGTTCAAATGTCCAGTTCAATCATACTCTGCAATTTCATTTTTGGTTAGAGTCACTCAGACACTGGCTAATAATCTGTGACTCATTCTTTAAAAACATTTTCCAGTGTTCTTTCAATTTAATATGTATCTAGCTAAAAACAACTACAAAAAATTATATATATATATACACACACACACAAACAACTACTATTTTTTGTAGTTGTTTTTAGCTAAATATTAAATTGAAAGAATACTGGAAATATTATTGATATTAGAGAAGGAGAAAAGTAATCACGATTTCAAGTTGCACTCTGGCTGGTGTGGCTCAGTTAGCTGGGCATCCTGTGCACGGAAAGGTTGCCAGTTTGATTCCTGGTCAGGGCACATGCCTGGGTTTCAGGCTCAATCCCCACTAGCAGGGCATGCAGAAGGCAGCCAATCCATGTTTCACTCTCTCATCTATGTTTCTCTCTCTCCCTCTCCCTTCCACTCTCTCAAAATCAATAAAAACAATTTAAAAGAAAAGAGTTCAAGTTGAGCCCACATGTCTCTGAGAGCAGCTCTCATTAGGCAAGAGCACAGGTTTCAGAGTCAAGCCTGATGCAACCTGTAATCCCAGGCAAACCACCTATTCGCCGTGACTTGGAAAAACTTCTTACTCCATCTGAGCCTTTATTTCCTCATTTATAAAATAGGGATTGTTCTACCTAATATTCAGAATTGTTGCAAGGTAATTACTAAAGGAATCCTGCATGGCTGGCAGGTCCTCCGCTGCCCCACTGCCCCTCGCACACACAGCTCTGCAGTCATCGTCCTGGGGGAAATCTCCCAGATGGCTTGGGAAGCACAACAGTATGCAAGGGAACAATTTCAAAAGAATCATAAAATCACTCTTCAAACATGGAGAAGATGGAATGACATAGTCCCATATTTCTTGCCTCGGTTGCAGCTTTAACCATCTCGAGTTGACCCTTGTGAATTTGAATGTTCCAAAAGAAGCTGTTGAACAGTTTTAGCAGCACCCATCCAGTCAGTCTGAAAGTAAAAACAAATTTAAACGTGTGTGTGTGTGTGTGTGTGTGTGTATACATAGTGCTAGTAAGTGACTCTGTGTGCCTGTGTATCTGAATTGTGGAATTCAATAGCTAACTTTACATATGTGGTACTTATAAAAGTATCCATTTATTATGGACTAAAATCTTACATTTCACCTAACACTTAGACCTTATAAGCAAATGGCCATGCGAGTATTTCAGAGAGCAGAACAACAGAAAACCACTCCCTTTTAGACACGGGTATGTGATACCTGGCTCACACCTAGTCTAGAAAGCAAGTATCAGCGGGAATGCAATGGCTGCTTCAATTAACAGAGGTGGAAGCACCTTAAAGCCAACCACCGTGCTACTTCCATAAAAGATGAATCTATAATAACAAAAGCGTAATATGCTAATTAGACCAGATGTCCTTCCAGACAAAGCCGGGGCTGCAAGGGAAGCCAGGGTCCCGGGTGTCAGAGGGAAGCCGGTGCCGGCAGTCGGAGGAAGGAAGGCCTACTCTTGCACGAATTTCGTGCATTGAGCCTCTAATAAGAATATAAAGAGTTGGGTGTGACATCAGACTATGTTAAAGCATCTTGGACCCAGAGGAAGTCCCATGGTTCCACCCTGTTTTCTCATAACAGATGGTTCTCGTTGGAAACCTTCTGCCTTGCCTTTAATACCTGATCATTGCTGGTGAGACAGTGGCGACCATTTCTTCAAGGATCCTTTTGGCTCTCTTTCTCACTTTATTGATGGCTTTGGATTGCTGCTGAGCAGAGCCCTCAGGGTTTAATTCAGCAGCCACTTCTGCAATGGCATCTTGCACTCTGATTTGGAAGTGGAAAGACAGACAATGTATCTGATACTGTACATATTCTGTACTTAGCATTTTGTAAACCATAGCTGTAAGTCACGAAACAAAATGTACCTCCTCTTTAATGTGTGGCAACATCTATATACATAAAATCCTAAGCGACCGTTCAACCATTAGCTATGACGTGCACTGACTATCAGGGGGCAGACGCTCAATGCACAGGCATGGAAACATGGAACAGTCTGATGATCTCAGAGGGAAGCGGGGAGGAGAGAAGATGGGAAGAGATTAATCAAAGATCTTATATGCATACTAGAGGCCTGGTGCATGGATTTGTGCACCAGTGGGGCCCTTCAGCCTGACCTTCGGGGATCAGGCCAAAACCGGCTCTCCGACATCCCCTGAGGGGTCTTGGATTGCAAGAGGGCGCAGGCCAGGCTGAAGGACCCCACTGGTTCACGGATCTGTGCACTGGGCCTCTAATGAGATAATAAGCTCAAGTTTGAAGTGTTTTCTTTGGTTGTCTATTAAATATTAAGGCTATCATATTCCTAAAGCAATGAACCCCTCAGGACTCTGGAAAACCTATTTAGGAATTTAATTCAAATTCACTGGGTAACAGCTATGTGAGTTTGAATGTTCCAGCTGTGCTGGGGGAGACACAAAGCTGTACCCCCACCCCAGAAGAGAAAAAAAGAAGATTACCCATTGAGGCATATGATTCAGAGGCATCCAAAACTCACTGTCAAGTAATGTCTAACTTTACTTTTGAGGGCTTAATTATTCACATTAGTGTGACTCTATTAGAACCATATATAAAACTCTCTAGGAAGGATGCAAGAGGGACATAAATATTGAAGTTCAAAAAGGCAAAGCTCAAGACTAAAAGAGCACAGAACAATAAGCAGTGAGATAAAGGGGAAGATTGTATCCAGTTTAATAAACCTCCCACATGACGTAGGGGAGAACGCATGAGGTTAAACCTCCTTAAATCACTTCTGACATTCTAGTTACTAGTCAAAATACCTGCATAGAATAAAACATACTTGAAGGTTTTTACCTAGAAAACAGAGTAATAATCCAAGGGAGTTTCAAATAACTGTGTTTTCTCCCACCATTGCTACCGATATTAGACTCCACACAGCCCCACAATTCATTAATATGAAAAGACCAAAAAAAAAAAAAAAAAAAAAAAAAAAAAGAAAAGACCAACCCCACAGAACATTCTTTGAATAGCATTTATTTCAATCTGGCCAGGAACATTTTCACAAGTAATTGACATGATTATTACATCTCCATTATCAACTGTTCATTCACTCATCATTCACTCATTCAATAAATATCTGAATACCTATTATGAGCCACACTGTTCAGGCCTTAACAACCACACCACAGAGCCTGCATTGCTGAGCATCTTTCAATCCACCCCTGTCTCCAGCTACCCAAATCCAGGGAGATGTGGAACATGGGCCACACCGACCATGTGGAGCAGAGACCAACCTTCTTCCACATCCCCATATTCTAATGCCTGATCTCCACATGATTCATTTCCCCACGCCACATGAGCTCCAGCCAGTCTCTTCCATTTGCAAGCAAGCTCCTCCACAAGCACAGACAGTATCTTGGTCTCCTCACTGGGTAACAGCTATGTGAGTTTGAATGTCCAGCTATGCTAACAATGACTTTCTAGTACAGAAGTTTCTGCCTAAGTACACAATAACTGTTTGACAGACATATCAGACTTGCTTCTCTTTTGGCTACAAAATAGAAAATGCAATGTCTTAAACATCCATATTATAGAATACTTAACAGAAAATTTTGGAAGTTATGTGCACCACTGACTCCAACTTGCTTTCATGTGTTAGAAACCCATTCACTTGTTAACCCATAAAACAAGCCTGACACTCTCACAGGGCATTGCCCACCAAAACCACCTGCTCTGTCTTCCTTGGTTTCCGTGTGGAGCTTAACATTTAACTTGGAAATGCAAACGTCTCTGGAGACAGAGTCCCAGAAGCACTAAAGGTTAATAAAGGAAATTACTTCCTGGCTCCCACTCCTGCCGCCCACCCACGCCTCTCCCCTTTACCAAGGTGCCCCTGCCCTTACCGACTGCTGTTCAGTACGTTTTCTGTCACGTTGGTGGCAAACATGCCTTTATGGACGTCTCGCTCTTGAACAAAAAGCACGTAAGAAAGACGCCTTGCCAGCCATCCTCGGTGCCTGCAACGGGAAAAACCCTTTAGCAGAGAAGCACTCTAGGAACACTTAAAACAAGCTGCTTAAAGTACACAGTGGTCTCTCTCCTGTAAAAACAAGGTCTTGTTTCATCCACTCCCGGGATTGGGCTTCTCCTGTAGCAAATTCTCCCTAGAAGTTCAGACAATTTTATTCCCGATTTTTTTCATGTGCTCTCAGCTAAAATTTAAACTGGGAATTTGTGTATTAATGCCTAGATCGTGTTACTATGCCAAATAATAAACCAAATATATAAGCAAAAGAAACAGAAATATATTACTTTATTAATCCCTTACAAAGAAGCAAATATTTAAGCTCTCTATTGCTATACCGCTTATAGCTATAGCTATGGGCTATAAAAGATAATTTGGAAGTTTTCATACCACCCAGGGCTAATTTTTTGTTATTGTTGTTATAGTAATTCTTCTAAAGTTGTATTCTAGGCTCATGAAGCCAGAATTTCTAAGTCTTTAAAAACACACACACATACACACACACACATAAAAAAACACGCACACATTCAACATACCTAAGGGATAGAACAGATTCCTCACAATGATTATGTGTTATTTGGATGAGGAGTTGGGCACAGGTATCTCAGAATAAGAATGCTACAAACTCTCATTATGCAATGATTTGATACCATTCCTACTGAGTATATAAGGCCTCATTATCATTTCCTCCATAATGATATTGATGTAAATGGAAGATTTCAATTATAAATCCATCCATTCTGAAAAGAACCAAAAGGCCCTCGAGGGAGGAAAAGTCATCTGAGGAGAACTGTTTATGAGGCACATGCTCCTCCAACTCTCTTTCTTTCTTCCTCCCTTCCTTCGTCTCAATTCTCTGGAAACTTGGCCCAGTATGTTAAGTGTTTAATTCTAAACTCTTTCTTCAATGAAAACTTTCAGAATTATTACTGGAATGTATAGAGTCTAACCTCTCTATGAAATCCCTTTTCAATAGACTAAAAGCTTTGTGTGTGTGTGTGTGTGTGTGTGTGTGTGTGTGTGTTCGCGCGCGCGCGCACATGCGTGTGCAAAACCGTTCAGACTTTGCTTCATGTAACACACAGAAGATTTAAATAGCCAACTCAACTGCACAGGCAGCTTATCACATTGAAAAGTTTCATTCTGCCTTGTCAATATAACTTTCTCTTAACTGCCTCCAACTGAGGGCAACAGATGGACCCCTTGGCTTCCTAGATTAAATGTGTACTTACATAAAGAAGAGACCCTATGAGATCTCTTTTCTTAGGATCTTAAACCAATGAACCAGGATCTCTCCTCTCACCTTAACTGTGGGGGGGGGGGGAGC